>NW_017100493.1:353209-365148 GCF_001263275.1 Habropoda laboriosa | reverse complement strand
AATTTAGACAATTGTGCAAATTTTTAATTATTGAGATGAAAATATGTACAAATTTTTTTACTTTCTGAATTTTAAAGCACTTTTCACGATCTTTTGAAAAGTGTAATTCTTTAATCCGTGAACCTGGATTTATAAATATTGCAAATCAGAAGAATAACAACAAATTTGCTTTACATATTACTATAGGTCTATGTGATTAGACCTTTATTCAGTAGTTAATTATCCAATGAGACAGAAATAGAGCTAAATTATACTATGTACATTCACTCAAAAAAGTCTCCGTACACCTCGTTATAATTTATCCAGCGTTGTATAATTTCAACAAAGAAGGTAGTAAATAAATAATATTTACGGTAGTTACTTAGAACTATAACAATTATTATTATTTTAAAAAATCGTTTCAGCATCACGTGTTCCCTTCGATACCGTGCAATTTCTATACAAAACAGTTTTTTTTTTGTAGAAGACATAGAAAACAGAAGGTAGTAAATAAATAATATTTACGTTAGTTACTTAGAACTATAACAATTACTATTATTTTAAAAAATCGTTTCAGCATCAGGTGTTCCCTTCAATACCGTGCAATTTCTATATAAAACAGTTTTTTTGTTTTTTGTAAAAAACATACTTCGGAAGTTATTCGGTGTTATGTGACTCACCTAATATAGTATACACGACAACATTTGTAGCGTCATAAACTTTGAACATATTGTATGCACAGCAGTCTTGCCGCCTGATGTCTCTCGCTAGTTCAATGGAGAAATTTGTGATGATCAAGGTGGTATATTACAATAACTGCTCTTGTTGTGTACCTGCTACGTAACAATTTCATTATAAATGTAATAGATGTGTTAGATGCATTGGTTTAGATGCTGCAGGTGTTTGTTGAAATTGCACGGTGTCGAGGGGAGCATACGATGCTGAAACGGGTGTAGCTTCCCGTGGACCGCAATTCTTTCGAAGAATTTCGCGAGGTCGTAAATCCCGCTTACACTCTAGGTGACGGTACATGTCGCGTCGCGTTCTTTTGCGTTGTTCAAAGCTCGCGGTCGCTCTGTTACCCGCCAAATTAATTTTGGGTAACTAGTTCAAATTTGTTTTGCTGATACGTAGCAAAACGTAGAGTGCGTCACAAAATGATTGACGACTTGTTTTAAATAACTCGAGTGTTTGATCGCAACTCGAAATGTGCGTGATGTCTCCTCGAACGGCTGGAGATCTAATAGTGTTCGCTCGATAGAACCTTTTCGAATCTGTCGCTCGATCGCCGAATTTTTCTGGAGTCCGCAGTGACTCCCCCGCCAAGCACAAGAAGGCACGCTGATTGGTTTTTCACGTACGCACAAATTACCAATCAACGTGCCCCTTGAGTGTCACCCACCCTTCCATTGCGCCCTTAGCGCGCTTTTCCTTGGAAGGAGTGGAGCCCTACCTGCGGGTGCGTGGAATCTTCGCTGTCCTTCGGTGACGCGTCGGAAATTCCCGCCAGGTCAACCCTCGGCCGAGAGTGCCGTTATACGCGCGTGTGGATTGACCCTTCAGGAATACCTGATTTATGACACGTCTTCGGTTATTGAGGACGCGGAAAAGTCGAAATTCTAAAGGTATTGTTCTGTAAGAAATTACTTATTTTTTCGCGGAGCAACGAAGCGTCTTTGTTCTCAAAAATAACCTTCTCGTGCGAGCGTGCCATAAACCCGGTCAACGAAGACTACACGCGTTCCGTACCTGCGCGACGGAACATGCTCCCCCCGTTGAGAGGTGCTACCGATCAAAATACATAGAACGCAAAACCACTCGGACGCTTGTGGTCCATTGATCGGCCTTAGTGTCTTTATACGTGAATCCCTGATCATCAACGCCTATGTTGAACCTTGGTCAGGAAGGGGTGCCAGCTGCTTCACGTTGCGTGTGTAAACGCCGTTTATGGCCCGTATGGTGACTGCTCGAATAATCCCGTCTGCGCCCAGACGCTTGTGGTCCATTGATCGGCCTTAGTGTCTTTATACGTGAATCCCTGATCATCAACGCCTTTGTTGAACCTTGGTCAGGAAGGGGTGCCAGCTGCTTCACGTTGCGTGTGTAAACGCCGTTTATGGTCCGTACGGTGACTGCTCGAATGATCCCGTCTGCGCCCGGATGAATCTCCTCGACTCGCCCCAGATGCCAGAACAGTGGTGGGAGATTGTTCTCCTTGAGGACGACCACTGTTCCTTCCTTGATGTCGTGTGAGCCCTTGGTCCATTTTTATCGCACGTTCAGATGGTTGATGTACTCCTTGTACCATCTCGACCAGAAATCTCGCTTCACCTTCTGTATCTCCTGCCAATTTGATAGTCGATTGGCTGGTGTGCTGAAATCACTCTGAAGTACGCTCGTTAAAGAATCACCAATCAAAAAGTGACCCGGAGTCAATGCGGAAGGATCGTTGGCATCTGAGGAGAGGGGGGATAGCGGACGGGAATTGAGGATTGCTTTGACTTCAATGACAAAAGTGTTGAATTGTTCGAACGTAAACAATTCTTCGCCAACAACGCGTTTCACGTGGTGTTTGAAAGATTTCACGGCAGCCTCCCAAAGTCCTCCGAAATGAGGTGACAAGGCAGGGATGAAGTGCCACGTGATTTCCTTGTCCGTAAGGAATCTTCGTATCTTGTCGTCCTCCTGGTGTACCAAAGTCCTCCGAAATGAGGTGACAAGGCAGGGATGAAGTGCCACGTGATTTCCTTGTCCGTAAAGAATCTTTGTATCTTGTCGTCCTCCTGGAGCGCCTAGTGTATCTCCGTCAAGTCGTTATTCGCGCCAACGAAATTCGTGCCGTTGTCGGAATAAATGTTGCGGCATAGACCTCGTCGAGCGATGAAGCGTTTTAAGGCCGCGATGAAGGCCTCTGTGGTCATGTCGCTTACAACCTCGAGATGAATCGCTTTCGTAGCGAGGCAGATAAAGACGACGACGTAGACTTTAACGCGCACGCGATTGCGCCGTTCTTTTACGTGAAATGGGCCGCAGTAGTCTATTCTGCTGTTGTGGAATGGTCGGCTATCGGTGACGCGAGCTGCAGGTAAATTACGTACTCTACCGTAGATGGATCCACTCGGAAGCATCTGGCGCACTGTCGCACGATTTTACGCGTTGCATTTTTCCCGTCGATAGGCCAGTACGTTTGTCTAACGTCATTGAGGGTAGAGGTTATGCCTGCGTGTTGATTATTAATGTGCGGGTCTCGAATAATCAACGTGGTCAGATGGTGGTTTCGTGGCAAAAGTATCGGATGCTTTTGAGCGTAAGGCAGTGAGGAATTTTGAAGTCGTCCTCCGACGCGTAGAATTCCCTTGCTGTCGATAAACGGATCGAGCGGACGAAGTTTGCTGTTTGAATGTAATGTGGTTCCCTGTAATGTAAGGGTCGGGCGGCCGGCATACCTGTCGAGGATTAAACATACCGCCCGCCTTGAACGGCTGGCGTTCAACACGAGAAAAAGCAAGAGACATACAAGTTCATACGATACGGCAAGAGACGACAATGACAATGAATAGTAGCGAGTTCTAAGAGACTATTGATACGCTAAAGTATTGAAGGCTAATTAACTATGCTAACTTAAGCCTATCTTATACAAAATAATATTTACATATGTACACGAGATATGATATATACAAGTCTGACAAAATTAAGTGGAAGAATGATTCGCATCCTCTGCATCTGGCAGGACGCAAATCTTCTTGACTGGCCTCTTGAGTGTTCCATGGGCCCTTCGTACGGAGACCACTCTGGTGACTCCATCAGGTCCAGGGTGCAGATCGATGATGCGCCCTAATCGCCATTGCAGTGGCGGTAGGTTGTCTTCTCTTAAGAGAATCATGGCGCCTATCTGGATCAAATCTGGTGGGTCGGTCCGCTACTTGTGTCGTTGTTGCAGCCCGTGGAGGTATTCCCGCTGCCACCTCTTCCAGAAGTGTTGTATGGTTTTCTGCACCAGTTGATACCTGTTTAATCTGGTCTCAGTTACATTAGTTAGATCCGGTTGTGGGAGTGCCATCAACGCATCTCCGATGAGGAAGTGACCGGGCGTGAGGGGGTTCAGGTCGTTGGGATCAGTGGATATGGGGTGCAGAGGACGGGAGTTGAGGCAGGCTTCACCTTGCGTTAATATGGTGCATAACTCCTCATACGTGAGCCTCTGCTCGCCGACGACCTTCTTCAAGTGGGTTTTTACAGATCGCACCCCCCTCTCCCATAGGCCGCCAAAATGCGGAGCGCTTGGCGGTATTAAGTGCCAAGCGATGCGCTCCTGCGCCAACGTGTCTATAATGCGATAGCACGCAACACGCACACGCAGGGACAACTGCAGCCGCGAGCACCGTGGCCAACAGGCACCACGCGAGGAGCCACGAGCACAGTCCGCCTGACACGAAGCGCAGGATACACAAATGCCAATTTCCGGGTTGCAAGAAAGTCTACACGAAGAGTTCGCATCTGAAGGCACATCAGAGGACGCATACGGGTGAGTGGCCTATCGTAACTGTTCCTCCATCGCGCCGTATACCGGTTGCGCTAGGCGCTCGATTAGCCAGCGATTAGAGAGTTCAAGGGAGAATTTAATGGGGCAAAAAGTTTCGGACGGGAACTGAGAGACGATCGATGGGGTCGAGAGCATAGCCGAGCGTTAGAAAACCAACTGTCTGACTCTACATACTTCGATTAACATTCCCCGGAGAGTTTCTTCAACGTTTACCTTCGTTCCCATTTTTTTCTTCTTCTATTCCTATCGTTGCTTGCCTATTAGCCATTGAGAAAAGTCACATTCCCATTGCGCGGAACTACGAAGACGATTTCTATGGATCTGACATGACTGGCGGCGGAACTGACGTCCACAGACGTACCGCGAACATTCATCACTCTTTTCCGCAATTAAGGTAACTCGTGTACGAATTATCGAACACGCCAACCTCCGGCCATTAATACACGTTACGGTTGGCGTCTGTCTCCTTCAACGGTATCGTTCCACGTTCAAGTCCGATAATTTCGCCGCGAGCTTCACGCGACACCGCTCCCGCGCCCCCTTTCTTCGCGATTCAGTTAATCGTTAGTCACGCGATTATCCAGGGCGAAACGGACGTATACCGCGTGCAACTACGGGGACAAATTCCGCCACGCGGTTCCCCCCCATTGCCACCGCGGCGAATAACAATGCATAATTAATTACGAGGCTGAATTAAGGGAGCCTGTTCGACTTGTACAGCGACCCCGCCGAGTGTACTCGAACGGTGGATGAATGCGAGGCCCACGTGCGCGAAACCGGATGATGCATGTTTAATGGCGTCGAACCACTCTCTCTCTCTCTGCTACGTGTGTTTTCTTCGATCGATAGAAGGGACAGTCGTTCTTTGCCCACCACCGCTCGACAACTTAAGTTTCGCTTATCTCCTGATGAGAATGTAATGGGATATTTAGCCGCGCGGCGAGCATGTTCGGTTAATCTCTTTTCGATCTAGTCTTCTCTATAATAGAGACCACCTAACCAGTTGAATCGTCGAGGATGGCTTTGTAAATAAATGGGCGAGGGAATAGTTGCGTTATGGTCGGCAATTCTCAGGGTATTTCTTTAAGAATTTGAGAAAAGTGATCTGGTTTGGGTTATTAATGTGTGTGTAGATTTTTTAGCTGATGTGTATTTAGTCTGACGTTGAGAAATAATGTTGTCTAGGCTTGAGCAATTTAACAATTTGTAGTGTGAAAGAGAGTCTTTCGTGTATGCTCACTTCAAACGTCAACGTTAATGACGATTGAATATTTGTTGAAATTGGATACTGGAAGGTGGTGAAAGAATGATGTCACGAGTATACATAACACTTAAACTTTAAATTTATTCTACAACTGTTGAATTAGAAAAAACGCGTTAGACTGGTGATAATAATTTCTGTGTTGAATAGCTGATAGTTTTTTAGAATCTCGTCTTCCTTTGAAGGAATTCGTGCTTAAATAATAAGTGCGGTCATGTGAAAATGGGAATGACGATGTCTGATTGGTGGTTTTAATTTGGTAGGGGAAGCCGCCGTGACCCTCAGGTACTGCAAGTACCTTCGAGTGGCATGTGTCGGATTTTCCCCATGCCTTAACCGTAGCAGGTAATATTTTATTAGTTGCCCTGACTCGGCCAAGGTAAATGAAAATTAACACGGCCGAGGTAAAATTCTTAATCCTACTACAAAAGCGGCAATCGTCGCTATACATTCAAAGAAGGTGAAATATGCACAATGGTTTTACTTATAATTAGTTTTACGCCTTAACAGTCGTTGTCTCTCAAGGCAGAAGCAGCGATCCCCCGCGATACAAGGTCCGCAGAATTATCGGCAGATCTTACATGATGCCAATTTTCAATTTTGGTGAGACTCTGTGTCTCCGAAACGCGATTCGCGAGGAACGTTTTCCATCGACTCGGTTGAGCCCTTAGCCAGGCCAAGACAATCGTTGAATCAGTCCAATTTGGCTTTTCTGACGCGAGGCATTGCATTTCATCATGAAAATGACATTTTTGGGCGACTCTGATGACAGTTCGCTCTGCCCTTCTCGTCGGCGGATGGGGGATGGTGATCGGAGGGATCACCGCGACTTCCCTGTAGCGATCCCCTGGCCCGCGCGTTATCCACGAATCTAAAGCAGTAAGTTACTATCCGAAGCAATTTTTCATAGGACGAGTAACGAGAGGCTAAATTGAAATCACTCAAGGCCGCGGCGCTAGCCGGGCCTGCGTGAGTCGCGGCCGCCCGTTTTTCTTCGGGTATTTCCACCGAGGTTGTTGGCCTTGAAGCTGGCCAATCGTCGCAATTCTGCGACAACCACTGCGGCCCGTGCCACCAAAGGTCGCTGTCTCTCAAGGCAGAAACAGCGATCCCCCGCGATACAATGTCCGCAGGATTATCGGCAGATCTTACGTGATGCCAGGTCTCAATTTTGGTGAGACTCTGTGTCTCCGAAACGCGATTCGCGACGAACGTTTTCCATCGACTCGGTTGAGCCCTTAGCCAGGCCAAGACAATCGTTGAATCAGTCCAACAATGTTTGCGCGCGGACTCGATCTGTAGCGCTTCCTTCACATTTGAGACAAGTCGCGCCAGTAAAGGAGCACCAGACAGTTCTAATCGCGGCAGTGACAGCGATTTCAACGGCGCTACGCGGGATTTGGCACACAATAATCGCGTCGACCACGCCCCCTCGACCGTTTTCGACCGCAGGTATACCGCGGCCCCAAAGGCTTGTTCCGATGCGTCAGAGAAGCCATGCAATTCTATTTCCCTCGGATTGTTTAGTACCATGCGCCGCGGAATGACCACCAATGGAACCTGCTTCAGTTCAGCACGAAAGTCGTTCCATTACGTGTGCATCTCCTGGGATAGGGTTTCGTCCCATCCCACATCTAATTGCCAGAGTCGCTTCATGATGAATTTTGCTCGGATCACGATGGAGCTAATGAGACCAAGCGGGTCGAATATTTGCACGATTTCCGACAGAATAGTGCGCTTCGTAACCTTGTTCGTCCTATTGTCTCTGAGCGAGTATCGTAGTTCATCTGCTTCGGCGGTCCAACAGATGCCTAACGTTTTCGGATCCTTTCCAGTATCCGCGATTTCGAATCTAGCCGGTGTTCCGTTACGATCGCTGCCGAGCGCCCCTATGTGGTTACTAGCCCATTTTCGCAATGGCATTCCGGCACTGCACAAGACCTCGGTTAATGATGCCTTTAATTTTACGGCCCCTTCTAAACTATCGCATCCCGTGAGCAGGTCATCCACATAGAAGTCGTGAATGATCGCACGACCAGCGAGCGGATGCGATTGGATGCAATCTTCTCCGATTTTCTTAAGCACACGCGTTGCTAGAAACGATGCCAACGCGGTGCCGTACGTTGTGGTATTCAAGTCATAAACGCTAATTGGGTCATTGACATTTGAACGCCAGAGTATCCGCTGAAATCTACGATGTTCCTCTCGCACGCGAATCTGTCGGTACATTTTTTCTGTGTCTGCCGACAAGACATACCGATGCTTGCGAAATCTAAGTAAAATACTGACGAGATCACTCTGTACAGGCGTGTCTACTAGCTGCGCGTCATTTAACGAGATCCCCGAGGAGGTCTTGGCAGATCCGTCAAATACTATCCGAAGCTTGGTCGTTGTACTGGACTCCAAGGCACGAACATGATTTGTAGCGGTATCTATCAATTGACTAAGAAGTGCACCGTCCGGTTTCCGGACAGCTTCAATGTCTAACAGGGCGTTAATGTGATGGTCGACTAATGACCTTGGATTTTCATAACGCTCTCTTAAACGTGCCCATGCGAGCGCGTAGTTCGCCGCTGAGACGCTTAGGGATTCTAACATTCGCGCCGCTGGACCCGTGAGGGAGGAATTTAAATGATTAAAACGATCGATGTCAACTGATCTGAATCGTGTACTAACGATGTGAAGGTATCCCGGAAGCGTATCCATTGCCCAAGGTCGCCGTTGAACGTGGGCAATTTTATGACTGGAAGACGTGTCGAGGGGGACGAATCCGTTACCGTTGGCGTTGTGGTAACCGCGGGAGACGCTGTCGAAGATCGCGAACCCTGAAACCTGTGATAACCGTTTTTCGGCGGACGACATTGCGCGGAAGTATGTGTCCTCGAAGGTCTCGCGCTCTAATAAGTGTGTTGCCTTGTTATCTGTACCTATTACAATTGCCTCTATCTGCGATTGAATCCTATCGAATCTACTGTATAAAGGCTCGTACGCCTTTACCTGTTTTTCAAATGCAACATAGTCGTCTTCTACTACTGTTGTTTCCACGAATTTTTTAAGCATTGTTAACTTGGCTTTGGCCGACCCACGCTCCGCTACTAATGTTTTCAGTTGCGGATCCATTTTAGCTACTACGCAAGTTGAAGAGCAAGGAAAGGAAAGACTCACGTGAAAACAAAGGACTGGATCAGCGCTGAGGTATTGCCTCCTTCGGAACGTGTGGTTGGATTCTCCGTGACTGCTTACTGTCCCGTCCAGGGGGGTGCGAAGTTCAGATGGCTGGTGCGCACAGTCTCCTTCCTGGATGATTTTGGATCAATGTTCTAGAACGCAGCTCACCGCCAATGTTGAGTGATGCCGAGCGTCGAATGCCAGGTTACTCCGCAGGACTCAGAATCGTGGATGGGATGTCCCAATTTCAAACTGCTCTGCAGCGGGTTCGGCTTCCTTCTTCAGGACGTTGTGAATCCGGCTCGAAGGACCAATGTTAGGATATGCTCGTGGTAGTTGCAACCAACTTTCGAGCCTTGTCGATTTTAGCACGTGGTGTGCCGACTAAATTTACTAAGTTCGTTTCTCGAAGCACCACCTCCGTTTTTGGAGGACAAATTAATATTGACTAATCTCTGAAGAACTACTCGTAGGGTGGTCAGATGAATTCTGTGTATCGAGGGCTCGGACACTTTCCAAGACACCTCGAATACGAGCCTTCAGCGGGGGTAAGACACGCGGGTTGGTCAACTACATTTTCGAACTCGACAAGAAAGGTGGTTGAATTTAACGCGATTGGCAATTCTGTGTATCGAGGGCTCGGACACTTTCCAAGACACCTCGGATACGAGCCTTCAGGGGGGTGAGACACACGGGTTGGTCAATTACATTTTCGAACTCGACAAGAAAGGTGGTTGAATTTAACGCGATTGGAAATCATTAAGTCCCGAAAACTAACTAAGGTGACGCCTCCTTGTCAACGGTCACTCTCAAGTGCCCGTGCACCCCTAAGTGACGCGCGCGGAAACTCCGCGTGTCTCGAACAATAGGCGCAGCAGGTAACAAATCTGGGCAGCGCTTCGACGCTAATGAAGCATAGTCAGATAGAAATCAAAGGACTATAAAGCTAAAGTATGGCAAGCAGATGTGCACAATGGCCATAGAAAAAACATCGAAAGTAAGAAATTCAAAGTAAAATGCTCGATGGCCTCCCAAGTTTATGACCGCTGCGAAAGACCGAGGAATTTCCAGACCCGCGTCTGGAAACGTACTAATCCTAATGATTTAACACGAATATTCGAATATCAGTCGAATTCGAATTGCATCTTTGAATAGTCGAAGCATTTGAGTAATTCAAGTATTCGAAACTTTATATCTAAACAGAGGACCTAATTTCGAAATTCTTTCAGTCTTGATTTTCGTCTTGTTTTGTCGTTAAAATTACCCCTTAGAAATTCTCCCACCTGTTGCACTCTGTATATGATAATTTGTTAGGAATGAACAAATTTAATTAAATTTCGATTTCTACATATTTTTTCTTCCTTCTCTAGATACAAATTAATTTTCGAAGTGTCTGACATTTCCAAGAGAGACACTTTTGTACACTCCTTTAATTATTTTTGTTTTAATTTATTAATTCAGTTAATAAATCAATAAACACTTACATAATAAATTAATAAAATATAAACCTTTTAAAAAATGGAGGGGTGAGAGAGAGAGAGAGCATTTCAAGATATTATTCAGTTTTGTTTTTAGGATTCACTGGTTGAATTTGCGTTAGTCCGTGTATGCGTGTGATATCGTCATCGTCTGATATCGCGGCACTATAGGATTTCATGAGACAGAAACTCGAGTTTGCAATTAACCTACATAGCAGGTAAACACTTGAACGAGACGAAAAGCACCACGAGAACGTCGCGGTTGTGGACTTCAGTCAAGTGAGCTTTCCGTTATGTTGCACCTCGACACTTGTTCACGTTTCGAACGTCCATTAACGGGTCTACCCCAAAAGAATCATGCCAAGTTCTCGAGCTCACAATAGTCTCTTACCCCACAGAATACTTGGGTCCACGCATAGAAACTATGTTACTTCGATCAGTCAGTAGCTGTAGAAAGTACGCTGCTTGACCTTAATACTAACCACGGTTAAGTGGCAAATCGATTGTTTCCTGTTGAATCCAATGTTATCGAGACTCGAATATTTCTTGCTGACAAAAATCTTGTCGTATTTATGTTCCAAATGTTTTATCAATTGTTATTGCTTCTTTAAGAAACTGATAAATCTGAAGCTTCCTATATCTATTGGTTTAAAAAAATTACATTTGTTAGATTGTATGCAATAGAATAGCAGAATCACTACTCCTTTCCAGAACTTCGTCTGATTAAATTTCTTTACCCATTTTCCATCACCTTTTTCTTTTATCTGCTGGGTCGCTTCATTGTCTCTCTTTGATTGTGTTGTTTACCAGCAAAATAAATTTGACCGAAGACTTTTCTAAAGATAAGACTTTATTCGTGGTCAAGACGCTTCCTTATATGGTATATCTAAAAAATATTTTCGAAGACTTTAGTACCCCCAGTGTTCAATTCTGACACGTCGTCAAGAATCGATGGATGATGTAGCGACTGTGTGATCGCCTGAACTTTTTGCTTTTTTTTTTTATATAGCAAATAACTCTTTATTTGCAACACAGTTTTTTATGTAACAGTAATGCAATGTAACTAGGTTCTTAAATGTTAAATGTGTGCGAGTCCAATGTCCTGAGGTTCAAAGTTCGTGTAATCGTTCGTACCAGAGTTCAGAGTTCTATGTTTCACTAATGTGTTCTTACAACAATGTCTCCTCCTCTATCCCTGTCCAGTCCTTTTATATGGTTTTGTCCGTCCATTTGGGTCCCTTGACGGGGGTGAGATTTGGGTGGGAGGCCAAGACTCCCAATCAAGTTAGGGCCTTGGTCGACGCCCGACGCCAACCGCTCACCCTTAGGGAAGGGGTGTTCTGGGTGAGGTACGCGTCACCTGAGCTTCTGGGGAAAACCCAGGGTAAGGGTACCGCATGTGCCTCAGCTCGCGTGGGTTTATGATACGTTAATTGAGATGCACGAAAAAAACTCCAAATTCTCCGCTTTCATGAGAGGTTTGGAGCCCTCCTGACAATAAGGAATAACT
>NW_017100493.1:329541-352449 GCF_001263275.1 Habropoda laboriosa | reverse complement strand
TATTAGGTGTACAAATTAATTCGTGGCTCTTGCGATTAATCAGCTGTAACTTTACTTTGAATTGAATCTTTTTTCTCGCTGTGTTAGAGTTCTGAAGTTGCTTCTATTATCAAAACAAAATACTATCGGATTCGATGTGACTAATGACATAAACTAAGAAACAATTGAGAACACTATGTCGTCGGATAAACAGCACATTAGACACTGCATCCTTTTTGCATTTCAACTTAAAAACAGTGCTCTTGAGGATGGGAAATTCTGCCTCGTGCGGCTTATTCCCCAGACTATTATCTCTTTCGTTCACTTCAGCACCAATCTAACCGATTTCGGGGCTCAGGGGCAGTCACAGTTCAGAGATACCCTGAACGGTAAAGTAGCACAGAATCTGTATAGTCATCGTTCGACACGAGCAAGATCGGGCTCAATTCCCTTTCAAGCAACTAATAGTAAACTCGTAAGTGTCAACTAGACATACTTGTCTACGACGTCCCCGCGTACTCACCGTGTAAAGTCGAGAAGGAAGATTCTTGCTCAGCCAAGAATCAACCATTATAATTTATCTTTAAACCATTGTAAACTTATCGTAAACTCCTTGAATATTATTAGAATATAGTTACTATAGAATTGCTCAGCCTATATTCAATTAACCATCTCCTTGTAACATTAGTAACGAATCAGTTAAACTCACAAAGGATATATCTTTACCGCTCGAGGTATATCCGACATTACGATACGTACTGTCCTCATAACCACCAAACCTTACCATCCTTTGGAGAACAGCGTAGTAATCACATACGCCGAAGGTTCCAATCCTATCGGATTTGTTGTCAACAGCGTATCACCCTCATACGGTGAACGTTCTCACCGGTCCACCAACCCCTTGTCGTCAACGTATACGTTGAAACTCCAAACCTTACCATCCTTAGGAGAACAGCGTAGTAACCACATGCGTCGAAGGTTCCAATCCTGTCGGATTTGTTGTCAACCACGTATCACCCTCATACGGTGAACGTTCTGACCTATCCACGAACCCAAACCAATATTACGCTCCGTGTGAGGACACAACAAGCGTAACTCTTAACATCACTATCGGACTCGATGCGACTAATGACATAACCTAAGAAACAGTGGAGAACACTATGTCGTCGGATAAACAGCATATTAGACACTGCATCCTTTTGACATTGCAATTTTAAAAAAGTGCTCTTGAAGCGGAAGGTCTTTGGGATGGGAAATTCTGCCTCGTGCGGCTTATTCCCCAGACTTAGCTCCATCAGACTATTATCTCTTTCGTTCACTTCAGCACCATCTAACCGATTCAAAATTCAAAACATACGAAGATGTCAATAATAGCATTGCTGATTTTATACGTTCGAAACCGCCATCATTTTTTCGAAAGGGAATTCGCCAACTGCCTGAGAAATGGAATAAATGTATAGCGAGTGATGGAGATTATTTCCAAGACTGAACCGTACTTTGGTTTTTTCTAAATAAATAACAAATCCACGAAAGAAAGGCCACGAATTAATTTGTACACCTAATACCTTTTTCATGATTTTATATATCTTTCTTTTTTGTTTTTCATCTTAATGTTTTGGTATTTTTCTTATTATGATTCTTATAGTCACTGAATTCTAATATTGGATAGCCTATATTACAAAGCTACCAGCTTTATAGCCCATATTTAGATCATTTGGTCAGGAACACGCTTAGAGCGATGGTATTCATTACAAAACTTATGCTAAAAAGAAGCTTACAACGTCAGCAATGTAGTACTTTTAATTAAGTTAATTAGCTCTTAGTTTAATAGATTATTGCTGAAACAGTAAAACGAACTTACCTGAAAAATGTTTTAAAATAGCGAAATAAGAGATACGACACGTTTTGCAGCACAATGCGTAAACAAAATAAATTCAGGTGTAAGCACCACTCGAAAACAAAGAATTAAAGTCAAGATAGTGCGGTATCCCAAAAATAACTTTGAAGGAATGTGATTATTCTTATTAAATAACGAGACGTGAGTAGGGTTGCGCTAAGTACCCACACGGTATTAGCACGATCTTTATTGAAGTTGACTGTCGGCGTTGGAGGTCCGTGCCTGACTCGCCCCCTGACGCCTCGCTTTTTCTTACTAACTTTTAGCTATCTGTTAATCGTACCTGATTGGTTAACCCGTCGCATCGGTGTTAACCAATCAGGTAATTTCTCTCCAAGTCGCTGCGTGTCCCTTGCGCCCCTGGCGCGCTTTTTCAGGAATCGAGCACACGTATGTTTATTCTCCCGTCACCCACACGTATACTTGAAACTCATATTTACAGACATGAAAAAGTGATTTAAAAGACAATTAAACATCACAATGTTATTATGTTATTATTGTTATATCAGTTTCCGAAAATTTGGCACTAACAACGTTGTGATACGGAATCCTTCAATTGTAGAAGATTAAGATCCTGTAGGTTAAATATGACGAAGTAAAGAAGATATTATATTTGGTTGCATTAAAGGACTTGTAAGAAACACTGGACAACAAAGAACTAATATCCGGATAGTGCGGTATCCCAAAAATAACTTATTCTTTATTTCTAAGCGCTTCTTAAGATTTCCGGCGTCCGTCTCGCTCGACGGCTATTTCCAGAATGTCCTTTCCGCGTCGTATCCCACGTTGCTACGAAAAACCGTTGGAGCCCCCTCGTTCGACTTTCCGGGGAAAGGGCTTAGTTTATGGGACCCTCAGGTACCCGCGCGCTTTCTCTTCCTGGGTGACAAATTCCAGGCCACCACTTTGCCGCCGGAATCTCGCATTTCTTACACTGGTCACCATCACTATCCTCCACAACACTTATTTTGTTCATAATTCGTAGTTTCGTGCTATTTTCAATAGGGTCAAGCACTTAACATATTGTGGGAGTGGAAGTGAGAGCGAGGGTGAAGGAGAGAAAGAGAGTGTGTGAGTTGTGGGGGTTTGGTATGAAAGAGTGAATGAGAGAGAGTTGGTGTGAATGGCCTGGAAAGGAAGACCGAATGGAAGACGATCGTGCGTGGCGTGTTTGTTATGTTTAGACAACACGGGTTGTCAAGCCGATCGCGGCGTGTGTGAGTGTGTGTATGTGAATGCGTGCGCGGAGAAAAGAAGGAAGAGTGTGAGGTGTGTGAGTGTGTGAAAAAAAACGAGAAGCATCGAGCCGGAAGAGAACGAATCGGAGCGGCGGCGAGAAAAAAGAGAAGGCATATAGGTGAACAGCACCGGTATCGCGTGGGGTTACTTTGATTACAATAAGCGCAAAAGTATTTAACAAAATCCCACAATATTCAAACTTCAACTAGCCCATATTTACACCTTCTCCTCTAGTGTAGGTCAAGTTAGATTACGCTCCATGTGAACATCTCTAGTTAATTCTTCGAATGTGTATACCTTATTAACACGTTGATCGCGTAGCGTGAATCGGTAGAGTTTCTCCCGGGGCCCAAATCCGATAGTCGGAGTGTAAACAGCGCGATTAGCTAGAATAGCGATACGATGCAATGCGTTGTTTATATTATTTTAAAAACTATAAGTATATTGTAAGAGAAATCGAGGGCGCCGTCGAGACGGGCATTCGGGCGGCCAGCCCGGATGTTTATTGTAATAAGAGCAGGCGATATCGGGCCCGAGGACTAAGCCGCCACGAACATCGGCGACCAACCCTCGAGGCCCTTGGCGACGCATTTTTGGGAACGGCGGGACAAAGGGGCTCAGTCTTGCTTAAACAGTCTCAGAGTAACGGCTTAACCAAGCCAACCCACACGAATAAAGCTTTTAACGTCAGATACGCATCTATTTCTTCATTTTACTTACAATATGTATATTTTTAATTTGTTTACTTTATATTATATAGTTTTGTTGTTTTGTATATTTTTCATTTGCATGTGCTAATTCCATTAAATGCTTATGTTACAAATAAAATTATTATAAATTACCCCCAAAATCCTGTTTAATTGAACGAAGAAGAGCGTTACCCGTTTACGGGTGACGGGCCCCCACGGAAACATAGCCGTCACCCATATATGGGTGACGTGGCGATCAACGTGTTAAGTATTCATTTTTGATACCATGCTTATAGGACTCTTTCTCTACATTTTGTATCCTCGGACACTCATTTTACGGAGACCAGCGAATAACATTAAATAACATAAAATCTTATGACGTTAATTGTTTGTTACCGTGATCTTATTTCTCGGTTGGAAGATATCACGATGGATGTTTCCCTATTGGTTGTTTAGTTTTAGGTTAAACTACGTTGTTCGGTTTTTTTTAATATGTACACTCCGTACACGCTCTGCTTCTCTCCGTACATATTCTGGTTTCGGGCTTGCGAAAGCTACCTTTATACATGTTTTTGTAGCTGCTAATTCGGAAAAAGGGCCAATCAACGCCTTTCCTAGAAAAAGGCCTCTTTCGCGAACCCTTATTGGCAGGTAGATAGAAGCGATGCAAGTCAACGGTGGGGGTGATCGGTCGCGTGGTTCGTGTTGAGGACACGACATTAATAAATACATATTTGAATAAGAAACATGCTTAAGAGGTCAAAACATACTCAATATTATAAAAGTATCCAAAATTTATTTTGTACTTAAACTGAATCTTTTTGTCCGTCCTTTGATACCATTCAAGTTACATGTAAGATTTTTTTTATCAAAACTAACAAACATAATTAGATAGCCTGTTTTAAGCGAGACTTCCCGTAGAATTTCTGTTATAATATTAATATACATATATGTATACTTTATAGTGCAAAATGTTGAACTGAATAATACAGTTATGGGACCGTTAGTAATTTTGTAATGTCGTTGTTGGTTTACTTTATGAAGCAAGGTGATCGCGTGTAATATTTATGAGTGGGATTGTGTATACTAACAACAAAATAACTAAACCAAATTCTAAGCGTAGACCAAAAGCCATACTTGAAGCTCATATGAACAGTTTTGTATCAGCAATAGAGTGAAGTAAAACTATACTTTATATACTGAACTTTAAAGTTGCTTGAGTAGCTTGCAATGATGAATGAATAGCTCGAAAAAATAGTTCTGAATACCTTCTGAAAGAAAATAAGAGTGCATACAGAATCAGTTTGCTCGATAAAGAAAGATTAGGGAGACCATGTATAGCAATGATCGAATAACTTTAGAAAAATATAATTGTTAGATCTTGCTCGTGATAGTTGCAAATAACTGTCGAGCCTTGTCGATTTTAGCACGTGGTGTGCCGACTAAATTTACTAAGTTCGCTTCTCGAAGCACCACCTTCGTTTTTGGAGGACAAATAACTATTAATATTGACTAATCTCTGAAGAACTACTCGTAGGGTGGTCAGATGAATTCTGTGTATCGAGGGCTCGGACACTTTCCAAGACACCTCGGATACGAGCCTTCAGGGGGGGTGAGACACGCGGGATGGTCAACTACATTTTCGAACTCGACAAGAAAGGTGGTTGAATTTAACGCGATTGGCAATCATTAAGTCCCGAAAACTAACTAAGGTGACGCCCCCTTGTCAACGGTCACTCTCAAGTGCCCGTGCACCCCTAAGTGACGCGCGCGGAAACTCCGCGTGTCTCGAACAATAGGCGCAGCAGGTAACAAATCTGGGCAGCACTTCGACGCTAATGAAGCATAGTCAGATAGAAATCAAAGGACTAGAAAGCTAAAGTATGGCAAGCAGATGTGCACAATGGCCATAGAAAAAACATCGAAAGTAAGAAATTAAAAGTAAAATGCTTCATGGCCTCCCAAGTTTATGACCGCTGCGAAAGACCGAGGAATTTCCAGACCCGCATCTGGAAACGTACTAATCCTAATGACTTAACAATAATAAATGTTATTTATCAAATTCACGGAACAATGGATTCACCTGGAGAACGCATCGTTGTTGAAGGAAGAAACGATGAAATCGATTCATCTTGAAAAATCAGAGCCTGAGTCAACAATGGACTTAGAAAAATAGCTGTAAGAATAAAGAATTACAAGGGCTTAGAATAACTGATTTTTAAAATGACGTTGGTTCGCTGGTCGATGGTTGGGTACAATAATGTGTGGGCCGCTGCCCTTTTTCCCGTTTTTATACGTTTCTTCGGCCGTTAGGGCCCTGCAAGCCGTGGGGTGGGGGTGCAGCCTGCGCTGCTCCTTGTCTAGGGCCCCCTGCGGCTCGGGTCCCGCGGTCGTTGCCTAGGCGCGTCGCACAACGCTTTACATAGCGTAAGTAGAAAAATAACTTAAGAAGAAAACTAGAAAAATAACTTAAGTTTGTAATTAAATATTTCTATCAGATATTTGAATACTTTTTCACAACACTTGGTACCTTAATTTCCAGATAATCCTAGTATTGTATTCAATTATACATGGTTAAATTAGCATTACATGAAATACACTATAATAACAACTTGGAAGTGACGTGGTGCAAATGATTACTCGCCAAGTGAGTAACAAAAATATATTTATTTAAACGTAATGCTCAAACTAATTTCAAATGTACTATGTGATGCGCGTGCAGAGAATGTCTACGACAAAAGGCCTCGTGCCTTTTTCGGGGCTCCCTTAAATAGCCCCTTTTTCCTGGGAAAGTCCCAGGAAGTGGGGGCGCGGGCCTACATTGCCGAGGCAATACTCTTGTCCTCGAGGGCCAAGAGTCGCCAGGCCTAAGTGCGTGGCCCCCCCGTAGCGATCGCCACAACAACATAAAGCAATATAATACAATATGCTATTGCATTGCAAAAACTCTTGGTGATTCTGAAAATTTAGAAAATTAATTTTAAAAATCAAAACTGTTCGTTGCAATGATCTTCCTATAAAACTGAACCACTTTTTTCTCTGAAAATGTAAGAGTGAATGAAAGAAAAGAAATACTTTGCACAAATAAAAATAAGAACCAACTGAGATAATAAAACCGCAATGCAGCTGCAAGTCGGACTAACCAGTAAAATCATAAATTCTCAGATGGCTCGAAGTTCGCTGGCCGTGACGATCGCGCTGCCTTGACTGCTTTTGATGCTTCTCAAGTGCGATTTTTAACGTACACCGTGACTTCCCTCTGGTAATAATTGGAGATACCCGTGCCCGGTTAGTCCCCCGGACATCTAGGCTATTTATTGCCTCTTAATGATTATTTATTAATATCGCCTCAACAATGGTGAATGTTACGATTGTACATCTGTACGTGGATACATCTTTCGTGACACCAAAATGATTCATACAAGGGAACTTGTCGTTTTACCACCAAATCCTGTTAGCGTATCTGTACGCTCTGTTCATGCTGCCTTTTATAAAAAGCGTACGTGCATCGCAAAGCGACGCTTAATATCCAGCTACTACATTTGGAATATCGTAACACGAGTTTATTTTAAAACTGTGTTGGTACGATTATCGTTATTATAAAAAGTAAAGAAAAAATAGAAAACGACTGTAGGCCGAGCGAACGAAGGAACATCGTACGAACGAAGTAGAGAGAGGGAGATTCGATGCACTTGGGTCAGAATGGCGAAGATCTGTATGCAAGCAATTTGTCGATTCAATAGGAAATTTGTGGATTAGCTCGATGCACTTGGGTCTGTCTGTCAAGATTTGTCGAAAAGTGGAGAGGAACAGGCCCTTTTCGCGAGGTCTCGACGAAGCGCGTTAGCTTTAAGTTAGCTTTAACCGTTACGAAAAAAAAACCCAGAGGTGTGTGTATGCGTGGGAATTTGGATGATCAGGAGAGGGTGCATGTTCAAAGAACCAAGAGAGTGGAATGAGAGTCAGTGTGGGGTAAGATTTGGAAGAGAGGAGACCTTTAGTTGAAAGCGTGGAAAGAAAAATTGTGTGAAGGAAATTCAGCGTGGACACAACGTGGTTTATAGTTAACGTAGACATTTAGTTCTTGTTTTATTTCTTTACTTTTGTTAATAAATTATTACTATTTTAAATACACTTTCCGAACCTCAATCACAAGTCCAACTAAATCTCCACATATGTTATACATATCTCGTGACGAAGTGACAGCAATGAAATCGATTGATCAGGTCGTCAGCTCGTTCGATTCAAACGCGTGCCGAGTTGGCAGTTCGTGGACATTGTAAACGCTTGGAAGAGGTTTAATCGGCCATTGTATACTGATACGGTTACGTCGACTGTAGGCAGCCAGACGCCTGATTGAGGGATAGAGTTCAGACGACTATGAATGTGTACCCTCTACGCACAACCTGATTTACCTAACTTCTCCGTTCACGCCCGTTTCGTAATTCTGATTACGTAACAAATGCGGATTTTAGCGACCCATCGAATTAGATCGATCGACAAACTCATGTCGCCTGTGTAAAGAAATACGATGGAACCTCTATAAGACCAAAATTTTTCTCATTTCCTTCCGTTTCGCTGTTGGAACCTCTGCAAATCGAAATATAAAATTTCTATAACTCGAGTTATTTGTTACACGTTCATATGCGTTATTTTACTTCTGTAACTCAGAATTCAGAGAAGCTCGACCTCTGCAAGTCGAAGTTTACCTCTATAAGTCAAAATTTTATCATGGCGGCCTCTAGAACTCGAAGTACCGTACCCAAAGTAAAATTGCAGATACAACGCAAACTGCCATTTATTTTTTATTTTAAATTTATCTTTTCTCTATGTCTACGCGAATAATGGTAAACAAATTTTTCATTTTAGAACTAGCTGATTTTAAATAATGCATAGTTACATAAATAAGAACGATCAGTAACAAATTGCACCTTACATTTGGTCCCGCTTCATCGTATATTTTGCACACTGTACGCTCTAAGGAAGCTTACTAGACGTACTATTGTCATTACATCGCTATAGAAATTAAGACTGTCCATTGTTCTCGCCCTTTCCATTGAGAGAATAAAATGAAATTAGAATTCTCTTAACTAGGATGAAAAGAACATCAGAGTACAAAATATGACGTTAATCCATTTTGCAAATTCCCAATCTCTGGCATTCTGTTTTGTCTAATCATTTTGGATCGGAATTGTAAGGAATATAATAAATCTATAATATCCAAAAATAAATTCTGCCAAGGTTCCATTATCTTTCAGAGAAGAGCTCCTATCTCATTTCCAGGAAGATAAAGCGTCAATATTGTATTACGTGACGTTGCTTCTGAATTCAGATGAACGACCACGTAATAATTCATATTGTTCCAGTAATCGAAGCATCGGCCATTATTTTATTATTCTATTTTGACACGTTGCTTTGTGCAGGACGTCTTTTGTTCACCGTACGAATAAACTAGCAATCGATAAGAAGAAAATCAGCCTCGCGTCAAGGCACGTACATGTGTACACTGCCACGTGTTAACGTGGAACAAATTGCACGCGCAAGGCTCTCATAAAATTCTTCATTAGTCAATTTTTAACGATTAATCCAAGTGTGCTGCGCTCGTTATAATATACCCTTACGAAAAATTCAGAATCAGAATGCAACCAAAAAAGAATTTTTCAGTTATTCCAGTGACAATCAACTTACTTGTTACTCGACCAATCGTGTGGACGTTTTTAGAAAAACTTATCATTAGTTTAATTCTTTGCACTCGAGGGCCTTTTTGTTATAGGAAAGTAGTAAATCAGAGCTTGTTTGTAGTTTTAAATAAAATTTATGAAATTTTTTAAAACTGACAAAAATAAACCATATATATATAACTATTTTATTTTAATATTTAATGTATTTTTATGCTATACAAGACCTTGCAACACTTCATTAGAAGTTGGTTCTTTCGAACTATTTCATTGTCCAGGCTTCTGACGTATGGTGAACAATTTATGGAGATCCACAGACCTGCTGTCCTGTAAAATATTAGCTTTAAGGATACCTCCATTAATTATTTACCAAGTAGTATACAGTAATGTCACTTATTAATCGCCTCTCGAGAGCAAAGGGTTAATAGTGTTGACAGAAATTTAAAAATAAAAAATAAAGGTTTAGAAAACTCGACACCGAGCACTCATCGAAGTGATAATCACAATGTACAGGGTGCGGCCGAAAGTATTGTACAAACGAGCAGGAGGTGATTCCTTCCTTAAGTAACTTATTAGATTCACGAAAACACAAAGACAAAATTTTATCAACCATATTTTTTTATATCAATTAAGGAATTTTAGACACTGGTGCCCTCGTGTAAATTCAAATTTGAATGCACCCTAACATGTACTACAAAATATAATAGTAAAAATAGTATGCTATCCGGCACAAAAAATACTAGTAACTTTTAAAGAATTCGACGAAAAGTGATCATAAAAAAAATTTTCTATTTTGGAATCATTCAAACTGATCGTGAGTTTGAAACAGTTCTGATATCATTAAAAATAAAGACGAAAAGTGATCATAAAAAAAATTTTCTATTTTGGAATCATTCAAACTGATCGTGAGTTTGAAACAGTTCTGATATCGTTAAAAATAAAGGAGATACAGTGAATTCTCTACAAGTGTCAGTCAGTTTGAATTCTACAAGTGTCAGTATAGATGGTGCTACGCCTAGGCTGCGCCACTGCTGCGTCCATGTTATCTCGCTCGCTGTCGGTCAAGTGTGTAACGCTGCACCACTCGGTTTCTTTTACGAGATTTCACGGCTCGACAATTCATAATAGAAAAATATAATTTCTTTAATTTTACTTTTTTTCATCTGAAATTTTTTTTAACATGTCTGACGTGACAGTGAACGTGTTAATAAGTAAATGTTGTTCAAATTATGTCGTGTTTGATGTCATTTTCATCAGAAAAATCTCATCAATATGTTAAGAAAAATTTCGGGATAAAAAAACGTAAAATTAAAAAAGTTGGTATTTAAATCGCTTGGTTGCCTCGACTCACGTTTCATCCTTAGCTTTTATTCGCTGTCCTTGTCTACGTTCGGCAAACTACAAAGGCGGACGCGAAGCTCGAAAACGTAGTCCCTGATTCTACAAGTGTCAGGTTTAGGTTCCTTGCGGACTGACACTTGTGGAGAATTTACTGTATTTAGGTATTCAGTCTCAGCTAAGATACCTTGTATTATATGCATATGAAAACACAGAAAACAGGTAGCGATATCATTTTTCTGGCTTTATTTTATTAAACATTTTTTAACTCCTTTGAACGTTCTTCATTTCTAAATAAAATAAAATAAGGGATAATTTTATAACTGTAAAGACCTATGTATTGGGTAGCATTTATTACAGAATTCATTTTTACTTATAGTTTACATGTAGAATGTGGTAAAAATGCTAGCACAAGCTGAGAGTGATTCATTATGTAAAAATAAATCAAGAGTACGAAATAAAGTTTTTTTACGAAGTAAAGTACAATTATTTTGTCATTAACCATTTTCTCTATATTACTGTTCGTTTATCGGCATTGTTAATCATATGATTTAAATAAGAAAATGGGCGTTTACAATTTTTTTATGCAATATTGTTAAATTATCAAAAATTTCTCTCAACAAATTAAGCAAACGTGAATGCAGCTTAACGTCTTTTCACGTTCCCATTTTTTCAAATCAGTTGGAAATTATTTTCAATATCATTGTTACATCCAATGTATTTTTTAAACTAAATTTCGCATGAAAAATTGTATTTTGCAAGATTTAAATTATTTCTGCATAAGGAATTGCCACTTTTGCACTTGTAACATTATTTCTACCGCACCTTGTGTAATACAGCTCGTATAATGCAGTTTCATTCCAAAATACAGAAATGAAAACAAAGCAGAAAGTGCAGCGCATTCATCGCAGTCTGTTGTTAAAGTTCAATTAAAATGCTTCCGAAACTAATTATATAATTAGGAAATCTAAACTAAAACTAAATCTCTCCGCGTTATTAAATCCTTTTTCTCCTCAAAGAATAGCGTTCTTATCGATCGAATTGATCTTCTTTTCATTCCGCTTGCATGGAAAACAGCAACTCGTTAAGAGAGGAGTGACCTAAGAGGCCGACATACGTAGGAGATGCGCCATTCAACCTTCGGTACACGTTCTATAATGAGAACGTATTACGAGCCGCAATAAAATCTATCGCTATCGCAACGATGCGGATGCTGGAGAGAGAAAAACTGATACACCGCGGAGCGAATAGCCGATGGAGCCAGAAAACGGAAAGAATTAAAACGCGCAGCCTGTTTTACCGGAATTTCAAATGCCACTTGGATACGTTCTCGGCCGGAAATCCGGTGCAATGATATTTTTACATAACCCCCTTCTCTCATAAGTTTTACAATGCATTTCAATTTTGTTTCTAGCAATTTAAACATTCGTAATCACAGATAAAACAGGATTGCATATTTCAAATTCAGACGCCCAACAGAATCTTCGTACATCGTATAACCTAGAAATTAGAAAATCAATTGAACAGTTCTAAATCAGTAGGTTTTTAAAAGGAAAGAATTAGAGGAAAATAATTCAAATGAATCCAATTTAATTATTCCTAGGTATATGTTTAAAATATTACGCCTCTTGATACGCTTCATTGAACCATCTAGAAGTCGATCATACTTCCGTGAACGATGGTAGATATTTACGGAACTTTGTCGGGGCGAATTGTTTGCAACCAAATATCCGCGCACGAAACAAAATCAAGTGTATCGTGGAAGCAACAGTAACCTAAAAAGATAATCGAGTTAGATAAGTCACTAATGGAAAGCTAGGCGAAAAAGGAAGATCAGCGTGGCACGTGTTTCGTGATACGCTTCAGAATTCCATCTCCGGTATCTCTCCAGTATCTCTGTGTAACATTCCGTACATTTAATTCGCTAAACCAATCGAACGATCCGCTATCTGACCAACAAATGAAACCTTTGAGCCTTTAACTAAATCATCCAACTGGTATAGGGAAGATTCTCGTTGAACGATTATGCGATCAATGCTAGCAATTATGATGCACTAGCGCATTAAACCCCGGAACAAACAAGAGATGCGACTTCGTTACAATTTCGCACCGCTGCGTCAATGAACGTGGCCATTCACACCTGGCGGCAGCAGTACAGAAGTCGTATTGTGAACGGGAAACAGAATGGGCGTATACAGGGTGATTCGCGCAACTGCAACAAGCCATATCTTTTTTTCAGTTGAAGTTAGATAAAAAGTGTTAGAGGAAAACTGTTGCGTCTTGTACTTCGAACAAGAAATATGTTCGAGAGTGGTGGCGCTATGCTGTCGCTGGTTCGATGATGTTGGTTTGATGGATGGTGTGATGTTGGTGAAGATAAATAGTGTCACACGTATTTCAATATTATATTTCAGAATAAGTTACTTGGTGATATAATCAAGGTCTTAGTGTGGTGTGCGTGTGAATGTTGATCTTTATACAAATCTTAATAATCATCCCGTTTGAGGGTGTTGTGTCGCTATTTATATGAAAAGTGGATGTGTGGGAGGTGATGGTGTGCGCCAATTAGAGCGTGACTACCCTTCGGACAGTCCTCCAGGACCCGCTAGCATACCGCCCATCCTGGAAGTCCCAGTTGGCAGAGTGGTGGTACGTCGTGTTGGCGGGAGCATGAGGTCCAAGGGTAGCTCGCTCGTAATGGGACTTGAGCAGTCGGGGCGACGGGGAAGGTTTATGGCACGGCACTAGTTATCGGATGGTCACGAGTGGGCACCAGGAAGACATGTGGCGCGCAGAAACTTTATGTTGCTACCGCCATAAATGCTTCCTGGGCCTCGCTGACAGATTAAAAGATTTAGTTGGCTGAAGGCAAAAAAAGGAAAGGTGTGCATTCAAAATCGTATGAAAGAACGGCCGTGCCATAAACCCAATCCCTAACAAAAACGATGAATGGTTCAAAGTAGATTACATATTTATTTTTCGTAAGTGTAAAGATGCATGTAAATTTTGCAGCCCCGTTATGCTTTTTAGCTCATCGTTCTACGTCATATTAGGATAATATGGTTGAAAAATAATTAGTTTGTGATATTTTGAAAAAATGTCTTTATTGAAGGAGATGTTCAAACGCCTTTCCATTAATCATGTTCGTAACCGAATTAAGTTGATCTTTGGTTATTGCTTTGCAATTCACTCTTATTTGTTCTTTCATGTCTTCTACAGAAGTAAAAATACCTTATTTTTTAAGTTGCCCCAAAGAAAAAAGTTTCAAAATATCTCGCAAACTAATTATTTTTCAACCACGTTACCCTAATACTATTTTACGTAGAAAGACGAGATGATTTGATGCATAGCAAAAAGAAAGGAGGTTCCCGTTTCGAGGTAGTTTGCACTTACGAAAACAATATTATCGCGAATATGTAGTCTACTTTGAATCGTTCATCTTTTTCCTCTGATATTTTGTTCAAACTTCAATCAAAAAAAGATATAGCTTGTTACCGTTCCGTGAATCACCCTCTATATGAAAAAGCGAAAAATCTTTGTGTATTTAGTGCACAGGGTATTGGATTATGGGAGTTATGGATTGTCAAATAATTAATAATCCTTATTTCAAACTATAAACTTTATTTCACACAAGGAAGGTTCGCTTTTCTACTTGCTGGCAAGAGCACTCTATACAAACTGAGAACGCTCCTACGCAACGCCCGAATATTGCCTACGACCCCGCTTGGGGCCTTTTGTCACGTATCATAAACAGTTAGATCTTTATTAAACAGAGGTGGTAAAGCTAAACGGATTTCTTCGAACGTATACAAAAGAAATATATACTTCCTAGTAAGGCTTTAGGTTTAATTTTTGTAAATCTAGCACAGGGTAGACAACGTAACTAGATCACGTTAAATATGTCCGTTGCTACTGGCCCAATACAAATTCTTCCCGGGAGACAAACGCCGACCCCACCGTCGTCCAATGTTACTATGGTAAAGGGACGCGGCTGAAATAGTAACGAATATGGTCGCTTCCCGCGTAAATAATGGTATTGCCTGCTGATTTCCGTGACGAAGGCACACCGCGTGAAAGAACGGTTCGAAGAAGAAGCATCCAGGTGAGGGGTCCGTACGCTGGACAGCACTATTTTAGAGAGACCTACATTTAGTGCTCTGCCGCCCTGAGAAGGGCTTTCAGAGTATCCAGGAGTTTTTCCTATTCTCCATCGAAACCACCAACCGCTAGAATGGGCTCGTAGAATCGGCGAGGACGTCTGTTCCAGACTTGAACCCTAAATTGGCGATAAGGATTTTTTCTCTTGGGTTTCGATTTCTAGGCGTTAGTAATAGTAAAACTAACGTCTGTACGAAATTTCGGCCCATAGAGAGACCTACAAACCGATTGCAGTATATGTTTTGTAGGTCATTCTTTTTCAAAATTATCAAGGTCGCCTTTAGTTCTTTAAATAGATGTAAGACGCCGTACAACGCGCCTAGGCGATGACCGAAAGCCGCATGGGGCCTTAAAACAAGGATGACTGCAGGCTACACCCCCCACTCCAAGGTTTGCACGGTCCCAACGGCTGAAGGGAATATATAAAACGGGAAATGGGGCAGCAGCAACACAAAAATTACCGATATTTACCAGCGAACGGAATACCGGATTATTTTAGCATTCGTTTCAAGCGCCCTTGTATATTTTCGTCTTACATAGAACCCTCTAATTTTTGTTCACCATGCGACAGTCGTGCTATTTGGTAAATGACGTGCGATTATTGCGATATCGTTTTGTCAATTATCGTGTGCATTGCACAATTAAAAATACAAACCTACCGAATCGCAGAACGTCACCGCTGCAAAATCGCAATGTCGCATCGTCGCAACGCTCGTCTGCACTGGACCTTAATCATGCAATGCACACGAGCGTACGATCACGCTACAATGTCACAACTAACTAACGATATCGCGATGCTCGCACAATTGTCGCACGATGGTACAGAATCGCAACGAGTCGGCAGAACATTGCAATCATTGCTGGTGTACACACGAACAATTGCAATCGTAACGACTATTATCGCTGATTCCATAGACTCAGAGACGATCTCGAAGTTGCTCTATGTGAAGTGGTCTGACAAACTCGAGCGCGGAGCGATATTTGAGTAGTAAACCACGTCGCTCGAGCAACGATCCTGTGGTGGGGCATTGTATGAATATGTAGTGATTGCCTGACCTGAGAAAACAGTAGTAACCGTACGTGTTAAAAATAACCGATACACAGTGGAGTATTTGTATGAAAAAGTTAGCCAAAATTATTTTACTGGTTTTAGCGGATCCAAATGCACTTAAATGGAGAATAAAAAATTCAGAAATAAGCCAATTTATATACGCAATTTATTTTATTTTGAAATGTTCGTGTTGAAACTTTGAATTTGAGAGTTACATATGTAAGTAAGAAAAATAAGAGTGGAAAAAAAAACAAAAAAAATATTCTAAGACTACATTTATAATGTTTAAGTTAATGTACTGAACATGTACAATAAAAAAAGATTTAACCAACTTCAATGAACTTTGATGTGACCTTCTTCTGCCTAAATTCTGACGTTACAAAAAAAAAGAAACACTTTCTTTGTTTTTAATTAATTTTAAAAATTCGAATTTTGGCCAGCTTTTTAAATAAAATACTCCACTGTGCGGCTGCTTCTCCTCTTCGCCTGCTCCGCAGCCCCCTCCACACCTACTTCACTCTGATGAACTTCTCCTCCGGGTGCCGCACGAGCCCTACCATCAGCAGGCTAGTCACCACTACATATACATATGTATATAAATCCCTTGTTTGCAGCTGACGCTACTAGGACGTAAATATATAGTGGAGACACGTGCAACTCCTTGAGGAAAAGAAGTGGAGGAACCGGCTGACCGAGAGCCAGACTCGTGTGGTTCTCGGTGAGGAAGAAATTCGCCACCCATTGTATATAATACATATATACGAAACATTTCACGAACGTGACACACATGCCTATCTACGAATTTACACTCTCACCACTACCGTTGTTCTCCTCTCCATTCACGACGTCACTTGCTCTTCGGTTTGCTCGTAGCAGTGCTCACGAGCAACTGAGAGCGTTCTTGTTAGTAACACATCTGCCTGAGCAGCTGTAGGCACTGAAATTGTTATTGAAGAAGTTCAGAAATATCTTGAAATGTGAAATGTGTCGGCAGAATCATATCGCGTTAAAAATATAAAAGGACATGCATGGATTAACACGTTGACTGCCACGTTGGTCACCTGTGACCGGAGATTGTTTCCTCGATGGGGCCACGGTGGTCATCGGTGACCGGAGGGCCTCAGATGTTTAGAATAATTAAAATAAAATGAATATCGTCAATTAAAAATTTCGAACATCACAGCTAATTAGACATTATTTTGAATTTGAAAAAAAATAATAATAATAAAGCATAATATAATACTATGCTTAGAATAATGAAAATTTTTTTGTGGCTCCCTGAGCAAAACATGTAAATCTGGCTTGGCAGTCAACGTATTAATGTGTAAAAAATACTTTTTAATAATTTCAATAATTTAGTATACTCTGTTGGATTATTTCTAACAACACCTTATGGAAATAATCAAGTGAGGACAAAAATGTCTCCGGGTTATTTTAAACAAAGGCACTAAGGCTTCCACCAGATGCATCTGGTGTCCGTCTTCGAGTCACTCACTGCACAATGCCATACCATAGTGTAAACAGTTTCTAGGTATAAGGGGACCCCAACTTTCTTTTGGGTGTCCAGAAACAGTCCTTCAGTAGATTCAATAGAGTAAAGACGTTTCCTCTGAGACCGTAAATAAAATCGTATATTACAAAGATAAAAGACTATTTCATTCCACAACCCATTTCCAATATACTCATTCAAAAGTAATTAAAAAATTGCTGCAGAAGGAGAGCTGTAACGAAGTTAGTGTTATTGTTGTTATTTTCTTTCAGAATGCATTTATACAATAAATAGACGAAAATTTTTCGCAGTTTAATGTAAATGCCCATTCTGCTTCGTGTCTACTCGTTACGGGTATCGTTGCGTGTGCAGTCTCGTTCATTGACGCAACTTCACTTCCGGAAAATAGCAACGACGCAATGTCGCATCGCTCGTTTGCACCGAGTCTTGTTCTTCCTGAAAATGGTCATAACTGTTTCTACGTTCGTATTCGGATTATTTTCACGAGACACCAGAGAGGTTTATCCTTTTTTTCTTCACTTTCTCCCCTGAAGCAAGTTGTTCGCGGTAGGATGTACCACTTGGATATAACAGTGTGCCATAACTCATACTACAAAATGTGTACTTACTAGAAGGTTTGCCTGTTTCACTCGATCATAGCTTTCCCGTTGTCGATATAGCCGCTGTATGTGATAGAAAGGATAAAGGAAATTGTATTGTATGTGCCTTTCTAGGTATAATATATTGATATGTTGCTTTATTGTGAAAATATTTCGTCACTGCAAGTGCACCGTTGATTTATTTCACGTACTTAAAATATCATCATTTAAACACGCATCGATAAATCTGCACCGTTGTCTATATTTTATTTCTTTTCTACTTATCTATGACAAAAATGAGGTTTCAAGGCAAAAGGAACTTTATAACGGTTTGTAGTAAATTGGAGGGTTAAAGAACGCGTATTCCTAAAAATATAAATATATCAGGAGATTGTTTACGGATATTTCCATTGGATGCAAAAAAAGAAAATTAAATTTACAAGCAACAAATATTATTTAAAAACAGAATACGTGTTGCGAATTTATTCTTAATTTTTCTCTACTTTGTTAAAAAGTTACAACAAAATACGAAATATGAAGGGAGTAGTAACGAACTTGTGGTTACTGTGATACAGGACAAGAATGACACTGGCAGAAGTTACATTCAACGCCTTCAACGACCTCATGTACACACACCTTGCATAAACAAACTAGATCTACATATCGCTGATTCATTCCCATTTTGCATCATAATAACCGCACATTGTTATAACTTTTTAATAAAGCTTCAGACGACCTATGTTTATGTAACATTTCTTTTTCCTTATGCCCATGGAACATGCGATTTGATTGGAAGAAACTGTGACACCCTGTATATGAAGTATATAGGAGGAGTATATATTTTATTCTTTTTTACTGAAACGTGAAAATAAAAAACATTCCATAATTTTAAGCAGTAGAGGGAGTTCCCCTAGCGCCGGATGTTTAAGGTTTTTCTTAAATCAATCTGTATACCTGTACACACGCGACTGAAACGCGTAGAAAACATATTTTTGCTTGTTTTATCTCCTCTAAGGGATACGCGGAATAACGGCTCGGTAGCGTTTCAATTATTACAGATATAGCTAATGTCCGATAGTAAGTGCCGCCCGGCGTTAAGAGAACTCCCCCTAAATGTTATTGGAATAAACGGATTAGATAAACATTACTGACTAACTCTTAAATGGTGCTATATCACGTACAATGGTAATAACAGCCAAGTCGCTGTAATCTTTTTAATAAGGTTGTGAGAAAATTTCTGGGCCTACGTTTAAACAATATTTCTATCTTATTTTTAGTCGTAAAATATACTAACACATTTCGATCGTTGAATTTTGGAACGGCTTGTACATGCATCTGATCGTAGACAGATCGTTGATGGTGTGAAGTGCGGTAGGATAGTGTACCAAAAACTGTGTTGTCTCGTAATCTATTTTCTCCGGGGCAAAATCGTTTAAAGCGAAATCGCGGTAGCTGTGCGACAGCAACCGGTTCCGGGTATGCGGTACCTAGCATCTGGTCGTTCAGCTCGGTCAGGTGTGTCCGACGAACGCAGTAAATCTGCGAGAGTTACGCGGCTAGCACACAAATAAACGCTCCTGTGGAGATTCATGGTGCAATTCACGGTGACTTGATATTGTTAGGGGCGAGGAATTATCCCGAACTGTGAATACGGAATCGCCGTGCTGTTCATCTGGTGAATCCGCGGTTAGCCAACAACGACTGCGAGGACCGCGTGTACGGAAGGGACGTAGCCTACGACAACGCTGGTGTTAGTGAATCTTGTAATGGCATTCGAGAAGCTTGTAAAGCTGTCCGCCACTGCTGGAGCCCCTGTCCATGGACAACGTTCCAAGGACCATCGATATCTCTTGTCCGAAGTAACGTCAAGTGTCGGCTCGATGGCCAATCGATGAATTACATCGGGCTCTCTCTGTTAACTACCAGCACCGTTTAACCGAATCGCTCTTCTCCCGTGCACCGATACCATCGATTCGATTTGCGGGGCGAGAAACTCTACATTGTTGCTGTGCCCCCCCGCCTCCATCTTACCGCACCCCAGGGTCTGATCGACGATAAACCTCACCCTCGTCCTTACCTTGAATCACTCGGCAGAATCTTGGAAATTCGTTCCCCAAGGTATAACACCAGTGGACTTGTAAAAATGTTTCGATAGGTGGCGAAAATGAGTAGGCTGTGATCTAATCTGAACCCATGGTGGACCGAATACGCGACAAACGAAAGTCATTGAAAACTTTGTCGATTTTCTGTGAGTTCGTTTCCTTGAGAATGTTAAAGTTGAAACATCCCTACCATTTATGCCCGCCTTTACTTCCCTTTCTGCTTTAGAAATACTCTCGATACGACTGCTTCTTAAGAAGTTAGAAGTTTGTAATCACTTTTATCATAATTTCGATCACAAAATAATTACAGGCACAATACTTCAATTTAAGTTTAATTAAATACCAGAACTTTGTTTTATTTTACATTTGGAAAGATCGTGCTGCTGCTAGTGAAATTTTCTATTCTTTCGAAATTTATTCTTCAGATATTGGCAGTACACAGGGTGGGGTATTTAAATGGGAACACCTAAATCTCCGTTATTTATGGTCGTATGAAAAACTTTTAAGGATAAAGTTACGGTATTTTAAGGGGCATGTGGGCATGTGTAATTGTAGAGAAAATTTTTTCTCTAAGTCATTAATATTTTTTTAAATAGAATCATATATTTTTCTGCACATTTTTGTAGAGCGCAAAATGGCGAATTCAACCATTTACAACAATATACCATTCCGCTTATCTGGTCTCTATCGTTATCGAACAGTTACTGGTTCATCAATTCATACTTAAAGGTATGTTTACTATGATTACAGTCACCGTACGTCCTTTACTTAAGAGGACAGCCCTTTATTTCACTGCTCTGTCCTTTAAATTTATTTTTTTTTCTGAAATGGAAATTTTGTCCTTTATTTTGTACATTGACATAGTAAATTAAACATTGGCGCGCGAAACACAGTTTATAAAAACATGAAACTGTTATTTATGTGTCCCTGAATCTAATGTCCCACTGAATGAGTATTTTCATTAGTGAATATGTGGCCCAGTGGAAAAACCCAAATAAAAATCAAAACATTGAAAGCATGTACACTACCGGCCAAAGTATGGAATCACCGAGCATTGCAATTTACATAAAAATTTCCAGAAAAAAGTCAGCGACTTGGAGAATTTTTTATCGTTCTGTGATGCCCGATTTGCTCCAATTCCTCGAAACTAGGAGAAGATATTAGGGTATCACTGTGTTACGTTTTCTGTAGAAACGATTTATGGCACTATCGAACGGGAACTGTTATTTTTGAGTTTAGGATTTTCGTTTATTGCTTGCACGGGTCTCATTACCTCCTACTAGAATTGCTTTGCTAGATTTTTAGTAATTTGTGTACCTCGCGCTCAATAGCCTACGAACATACCATAAACCACGAATTTCCGAACGGCACATCTGTATGTAACGGTCCGCTTGCCGATGAGTCACCCGGAGGAAATTCCAGATTTTTGGGACCTTCCGCCCACCCCTCGCGACTGTCTCCCACCCTTCCAAGGTGACAACGCGCTAAGGGCGTACTGAAGGGAGGTGAAGATGATACTAGACACGCTGATTGGCAAATCCAATTGTTTACCATTAACCAATCAGCGTGTCCTAACAAAAATTCCCTCTGACGGACGTCCGAGATGCGACAAATTGTTCACCATTAACCAATCAACGTGTCCTAACAAAAATTCCCTCTCACGGACGTCCGAGACACGACGTCGGAGGGTCAGTCGTCGAGTAGTCGTAGAACCGCCACAAGGAGAACCAAGGAGCAACCAGCTCAATCTACAAGTCCCAATCATATTGGGTGGTCCTTCGAATCATTATCCAGACGGGACAACATCGTGCAAACACTACAAGGCTCGAAAGTTCCTCGCCACAATCACAGGCACTATCAGGTTGTAGTTTTACGTGCGGTCTACTACCGAGAGGCCTACCCGCACGGCCCCCCATGGGGCGTGGAATTGAGATACGCCCAATCAACGCGGTCGTCCGACTAGACCCTCAATAGGTACAGGTCGTCCGCCTACCCGTCCAGAGCCCTTGTGAGGAGGAATCCCCACGCTGCGGGTGGCGCGGAGTGACTTTCCAACACTCTACCAATTCTCCAGATTGGTACCGGAGCTGTTCGCAACTCACACGTCGGGGCCTGGAAAAAGGGCCCCTAACCAGCATGCGGCCTAACCACTGCCCCCTCGAAACCTACACCACACCCGGCCAGCCCCCGGTGCTGTGGCCGCAGGTGCCCGCACCACACTGGCGCGAACCCCCGGATGGCCAAGGGAGGGCGGAATGCCCGCCACAACCCCCGACGTGGCTTGGAAAGGCCGGCCGCCCCGAGGGAAGCGAACCTCACCCCACTTAGTAATGGTAAACCAGCTCAGGTATCGAGGGATCGCCAAGCCCCTAGGTACCCTTGGGTACCCCCCTGCGGGCACAATCACAGGCAATAACACACTGAGTTAAAACAGTTAACCCTTTCGTTACGACAGTCCGCTCCGCTGGAGTGACGCCACTGAACGGGGCGCCGCGCCGCCGGAGTAACGCCACTGAACGCGTGATTCTTGTCCCGATTGCTTCCAAACCAGTGCATGTTTTATTTTTGGAGTAAAACAAATGAAGAACGAACCAAAGAATGACAAGTGACATCGATGTGCAAGATGCATACAAACAAAAGAAACAAGAATATCGCGGGGCCGGTGATCAAGCGGTACCACGCTGACGCC
>NW_017100493.1:310497-329530 GCF_001263275.1 Habropoda laboriosa | reverse complement strand
CGCTCGTACACACAGGTCATCGCGTGGATGCCGGCTATAGCCGGCGCTCGTACACACAGGTCATCGAGTGAATGCCGTCTATATCCGGCGCTCGTAACGAAAGGGTTAAGGATCGTCGTTGCGTGAAACAGAACTTTATTTAACAGAGATTTTTGATGGTACGTGACGTGCGCGTGGTAGAATGGAGAAATGAATGCGGAAATGGAGAAAATAGGGCTATTTAAGGGTTCTGGAAAGATGGACTTTAGGTTGTGACTATGCAGGAGAGTTGAGAGGAGAGTTGGAAGGTGAAGAATTCAGTATGAGTAATGGTGAAAGTGGGTGACTAGTTGTAAATACAGATAGAACTAAAGACTGAGATGGAAAATATTTGAGGGTGTAACAATAAGATTTGTACGATTTCCATCGTGAGAAAATTAATTTACAAATTTGTAAATTGTTTTATTCAAAAAAATTTCATTTCTACCTAAAACTGCAAGCAAATAAATTCGAATCAATTGATATGAGATAAATTGATAAATGTAGAATTGAGATAAACTTCAAATCTATAAAAAATTAGCAGCAGATTTAATATCGATGAAAAGTGGGAGGTGATTCCAAACTTTTGGCCGGTAGTGTATGTATACCAAATGCAACTTTGCCATGAATTATATACAGTTTTATGAATTTTTGAAACACAAACCCGATTAATTAAAAAAAAAATTAATTCTTGTGAAAAGTATCAAACTTAAATGTTTTTAAATATGAAACAATTTCTGATTTTTCCTTTATTTTCTTCAAAAAATATAGTCACCGTACCTATGATAAGTCTTTCGTTGAAAGCAATAACCGAAAGTTTCTAGGATAAATAAATTGTTCCATCTTCAATATTTCTAGTCGAAACTTCAAAGCGATTACAGTGTGATATACCGTATAAGAGAAAATTGATATGGTTTTCATTTATAGTGAACGTCAACAATGTTTGAGACAAACGGTGCGTTTATACAGAGAAAAATGTTCTACACTCCATGCAGTTTCTGTTATTACAAAACAGTTTAAACAAACCAGTAAACGTGGACGCAAAATAACACAACAAACGGAGGATCATAATGCACGAAGAAAATGTATGCACTTTGCATTGTAACTGCAGTATCTCGTAAACCGCGTACGAATATTACGCGACAACTCGAGCAAAAAAGTGGTATCAGTAGAAGTGTTCTGCGAATACTTCATCGAAAGAAATTCTATCCATACCACGTGTAAGCATATATCAGGAGTTAATCGTGTACGATTTTGCCAATGGGACATAACATGAATTTGAAATGGATAACACTTTTTTTGTAAAGTTCTCTTTACAGACGAGGCTTCATTCACGAACCACGGACAACTACATTCTCATAATATTCATTTCTGGTCTATTCGAAACCCAAGGTGGATGAGAAATAGAGAAGCAAAAATCGTAGGCTGATAATGTGTAGTGCGGAATTATGTATAACAGAATCGTGGGGTCGTACTTTATACAAGGTGATCCAATAGGAACTGCAAGATTTTTTTTTTGAATAAAATGCAGAGTTATGAAACAATTTTTAAGACCACACATACACTACCGGCCAAAAGTTTGGAATCACCTCCCACTTTTCATCGATATTAAATCTGCTGCTAACTTTTTACAGATTTGAAGTTTATCTCAGTTCTACATTTATCAATTTATCTCATATCGATTGATTCGAACGACAAAAAATTCTCAAAGTCGCTGACTTTTTTCTGGAAATTTTTGTGTAAATTGCAATGCTCGGTGATTCCAAACTTTTGGCCGGTAGTGTAAAGGTTAGATGTGGGAATTATGCATGTTAATGCCCGTGGATGATCTTTCGATCGTTGACGCTTGGCGAACTTTGTACGTGGTGTGCCGACTGCGTATAAGCTCGAAGGACCAGTTTCGTTAAGAAGAACGACATACTATTAATATACTTTATTTACAAAATATGTGCAGTAGATGAGACTTTGATTTAGTATATATCCCGACGCGACGGTCTAAGTTACTTACTGTTGATCTAATGAAGTTCTCGGTGTACCTCTCTCGATATTCAAGGTGTATCTGCCGGAGTCTGCCGGTTTCTTCCGGACGAAGACTGGTTGCGTTTTAGACCACTTTGATTAGCTTTTGATCATTTTCTCAATCACCAATCAGTTTTCTCCAGTGCATTGAGACCTCATTTCATTTCACCCTTAGCGCGTTCTCTTCAAGGTGGATTTCACAATGACTGGAGAAAGTGTTCGGTGGACGAATACGTGGGAATTCTGTGGATCTCCGCGAGGCATAGACTTTGTCACTTTCGAGTGGTCCATCGACGAAGCGAAAAGTTCAGAGCCATTTCCAATTTCGTCCGTTGGAGACTCAGAATTTACGGCATGTCTTTTTCTAGCGACTAGGGTTACAGGCAACGCAGTAAACACCTTTGTTTATTCAAACTGGACGCGTTGTATGCAACGCATGGCCTCTCGAGGCGATGTCATAAATCCGACTACAGGATGCGCTGTGACGGACTGAGCGCGAGCACGTCGATGTGGTTGATTCCGTGGATTCAACACGCTTCGGGGCTCACTGGTGTAAGTTTTATACCGCCGCACTGATATACCGTTTAGGTGAAGGATTAAAACGCCAAAAGGCACGTTTTATGAAATACAAAGTTTAATGTTTAGAATAAAGGGCTGCTGGTTGTACAGAAACTGACTGGAGGTAATTGGTTTCCTATATATATATATAACTTATAGTCTAGAACTGGAGGGGTTGGTGACTAAGAGTGCAATGGTTTAGGCTGGTTTGTTCGAGTGAGTAATCGACGAAGAAGTTACGGGAAACAGGAGATCAGTGTTCAGGTGAAAACTAGTGAAAAACAAGGTGGCTAACATTGGAGATTAGGTGGACTATCACAGCGCCCAACGATCTATGAAATACTATTCTTAGGCCACTATTCTTTCTTCGAAGTTTTTGGTGACTTATACGTCGAATATTGTCTTTAAGCACTTGAATCGTTTAAAGATTATTGACATAAACTTTCCATTTTACACAATCCGAACGGAAGAAGTCTAATGGAGTTAAATCGCAAGATCTAAACGGCCACTTGATGTCACCGTTTCGAGAGATTACTCGATCAGGAAATTTCGAAAGTAACAAATCGATTGTTTCAGGTGCTATGTGGCATGTCGCACGGTCTTGTTGAAACCACATGCCATCCAATTCAATATTACTAATTCAGGCCATAAAAAGTTATCGATCATGCCACGATAACGTTTCGAAACAATACAGTCCAATCATACCTCCAACCCGCAAACCACACCAAACTGTGACTCTGTTTGAATGCGTTAATTTTTCTTCAATCACATGTGGATGTTCAGCGACTAAAATTCGATAATTTTGCTTATTACCATATCAGTGGAGATGGAAATGAGTTTCATCGCTTAAGATGATTTTTTTCCAAAAAGCAGCATCAACTGCTTGGTTGTTTAACACCATATTAATGAATGTACAGCGCTGCAAAATGGTCTGCTACCTTCAGTTCTTGTGTTAATTGAATTTTATAAGCATGTATGTAAATGTAGATCTCTGGTCAAAATTCGTTGCACAGAGCCGTGTGAAATGTTTAGTTCCTGTGCATGATGGCGAATTGAAGTGCTTGAAATGCTTTCAACAGCTTCACTCACTGCAACAACATTTTCAGCTGAACGACCACTACGAGGTCGCACAAACACAGGTTTATTATTAGCTGAACCACTGTTTTCGAATTTTTTAATTAAGTTACGGGTAGCGTTATCAGGTGGGAAATGATTTCTTTCAAAAAATTCACGAAATTTTCTCTTCGTTTGTGTAATTGATCAATTATTTTCGTAATAAGTTTGTACAATATTGTAGTATCGGGGCCTCCATACCCAATTAGGAATCCTCGAAGGGAGAATAGGGAGTGGTTGGCTTAGCGCGTAAAACCTCGGCTTGCTAAGCCGAAGGTCCCGGGTTCGATTTCCGTTGGGTCCCCTCAATATTTTTCCGTCGTCGGTTCCTACATATGGAGGCTCGTTCGGGATGGAGGCATCTACGGCTACACGAAGCCAGGAGGTGCGCGATGAAAACATGTTGAGGGGTTGCACGTCTCCTAAAAATGCGTTTTTCGGCTGTGTGCCACTGTGTGGGGGAGTGTGCCCGAAAGTGTTGCACTGAGGACATTCGAGGGCGAATGTCAGTTCAGGTTGGCCGAGTGTAGTATCAGGGCCTCCATACCCAAATAGGAAACCTCGAAGGGAGAATAGGGAGGGAGTGGTTGGCGTAGCGCGCAAAACCTCGACTTGCTAAGCCGAAGGTCCTGAGTTCCATTCCCGTTGGGTCCCTCAATATTTTTCCCTAGGTTCCTACAATATGCACGCGTTGCTCAATCGTGTATCGTTTCATTTTGAATTGCTTATGTTTGTAAATAAATATCAACTGAAAAAAATGCAAGCGCTACGTTTAACACAACAAAAATGGCGCATAATTCAAATCCTGCAGTTCCTATTGGATCACCCTTTGGAAGAAACTCTTACAGGACAAAAGTATGTATACTGTATTTCTTCGCCAACTTTTACAGGGTCTTTTAAAAGATATTCCATTAAATATTCGACAAGACGGATGCCCAGCTCATTAATCTAGACCTGCAAGGGTATGTCAGAAATTTTGTTAAGATTTCCGATAAAACTACGCGTTCGTACGTTCATCCAAGATTTTGGGGTAAATGCCGTGCTGTTTTTCACAGTCCTCTTACCAGAAGGCTCCCCTATCTTCCCTTCTCCTTGGCTAGATCCTTCTAGAACACTCGATATTGCGATGACGTCAGGCACGCGCTCCTTCACAGTCGACAATAGAACGTCGGGCTCGTTGACTTGAAACTATAGCAACTGCGACTCCAATTATCGGCTCTCAAAGTCACCGTCGAATCCAAGCCCATTGACAGACGCAAGGCTCCGGCCATCGGCGGCGCCAGGGCTCATGAGAACCATACCAAAGCCCCCCATCCCCCGCATCGCCCCAACAAAGGGGTTGACGTTAACAAGCAACACTAGATACCAAATTTCCTCGACGTTGGATCGGACGAAGTGGAACTGTGAAGTGGCTAGCCCGTTCTTCGAATTTCACTCCATTAAATTACCATTAATTATTCCAACGCAATTTAATTATTCTTGATTTTCGTGTTATTTTCGCTTGCAAAATCACTCCTTAAATTTTCTATCAACTCTTACCGGACACCCTGTATAATTAAAAGAAAAGTCCTTCGCTGAAGTTGAGAAGTGAACCAGTATTTCCCTCCTCTCTCTTTCTTTTTTTCATCACACCATTGTCCCCGCACCCTCTCTCTTTCTACTATTCATTTAAAGTAGACGATTCAACTGTCGTTTCGAGTAAAATTTCACTCGGAACACCAAGTCAGAATGCCCTTTCGAGTTTCCTTGCAATTCTTCCGTCTTCAGAAGACCGTATAATTCAACTGGATATCCGTTGCTGGACTTCTCCGAATCAGATGCACCGTAACGTCCTTCGGGGGCTGTGTTTGTGACGGAAAGTATAATTGGAACCGACGAATAATTCTGTTCGGAAGTTCGTCTTGAGATTCTTCTTTAATGTGCTACTTAAACTGCATAAATCTTGTTCAAACGTACAAATGACAAACTCAAAAGTACAAAAGTTCTCTCTACTTGTTCTTCAAAAGGAAACTTCATCTTGTTTATCACGGTGTTATTTCACTCAGCAATCGACGGCCCTGAATACGCTTATATCACTCGGTGTTGCCGCTTAATGTTTTAATTTGCGACCTCGCTATATCGCTTCCACCAACTATACATCGCAACTTTCACACATATCAAGTTGATACATCACTCAGTGCTTGTAAACATATAGTGAATTGAACACGTCAACAGTTCTTAAAACTAACCTAACCTCGCTATATCGCTTCCGCCAACTATACATTGCAACTTTCACACACATCAAATTGATACAGCAGTTGTAAAAATATAGTGAATCAAACACGTCAATAATTCGTAAGACTGTTACTATTACATGTACATCATCAAAAATGTATTCGGGAGCGCATTCGGGGTTTCGTGATATTGTTCCTTGAAGCAGCGCGTCGCAAAATACCGAGTATTATGCTTTGGGGAGCACTGAAAAATATTGTGTATCAAGAAGCACCAACTACGTCGCAAGATAGAATGCAATGGATTACCAGACGGTGTGCTCGAATAAATTCCCAGACAATAAGACATGCAAGAGATTCAACGGTTCACAGATTACAACATTGCATCGATGCACATGGTCGATACTTCAAATGTTTCCTAATGAAAGTAAGAAAATGGGCCAAATCGAATATCTCAGGAACGGTGAGATATTTAAGATGCATATACAATAGTACCTTTGTTAATGCCCGTGGTTGTGGCGATGAACTTTCGAGCTTTGTGGATGTTTGCACGATGTTGTGCCGTCTAGATACTGGTTCGAAGGACCACCCAAATGATTGGGACTTGTAGATGGTACTGGTTGCTCCTTGGTTCTCCCTGTGGTGGTTCTACGACTACTCGACGACTCACTCTCCGACATCGCGTCTCGGACGTCCGTGAGAGGGATTTTTGTTGGGACATTTGCCAATCAGCGTGTCTAATATCGTCTTTACCGCCCTTCCAGTGCGCCCTTAGCGCGCTGTCACCTTGGAAGGGTGGGAGACGGTCGCGAGGGGTGGGCGGAAAGTCCCAAAAATCTGGAATTTCCTCCGGGTGACTAATCGGCAAGCGGACCGTTACATACAGATGTGCCGTTCGGAAATTCGTGGTTTATGGTATGTTCGTAGGCTATTGAGCGCGAGGGACACAAATTACTAAAAATCTAGCAAGCAATTCTAGTGACCCTCGCAAGATGTAATTAGACCCGTATATAAACGAAAATCCTGAACTCAAAAATAACCGTTCCCGGTCGATCGTGCCATAAACCGTTTCTACAGAAAACCTAACAACCTTAGCAGCGTAAGGATGATGTAGCATAGATGGGCACAACTTTGATGTTCCTGCCGGCGACATTGTAACATATGTATGTATTATACATATGTACACTACCGGCCGAAAGTTTGGAATCACCTACCAATTTATATTAATATTGAATCTGCTACTAATTCTTTATTGATTTGAAATTGATATTGTGAAGATCAATAGCACTTTACCTCATTTCGATTGATTTGAATGATAAAATATTCGTTAGAAAATTATTATAAATGCTAACCTTTTTGGAGAATTTTTGTGCAACTTGCAATGCACAGTGATTCCAAACATTTGGCCGGTAGTGTTTTTTTCTGCGACTTTCCTGGCTGCATCGCGTCGTGAAGAACAGAACTTGAAGCAGTTTTCCTACGTCCTCCAAGACAAACAGATCGTTTATTTTGAAGTATATTTTAAGAATAATATTAAACTGATTCCATTAATTTCTACCTCTCGCAGTAGTGTTGTATTTGATTAAATTTGAACATAAAAAATTGAACATTCCATTTAAGAAAAGAAAATTAACCTCCAGATCTCTTCTACACATTCACCTATGAAGAAACTATTGCCTGTTATATCTTTCTTACATCGATACAATTTTTGTAAGTAACATTTTCGCTTATTATTTGAAATTGTAGATCATGGCTTTGAACGTGGCTTAAATTCACAAGCAGCCGTGTACTAAAAATTACACAAATTAAAATACATTAATACACGTGTACTACATGTGTACGATTATGTTACTAAAACTTAAGTTTAAATACACGTGAAATAGGGATCTCTACTTGAAATAATGGAGATGTTAGGTTGGTGCAAAAATAACTGCGGTTTTCGCCACTAAAAACTTGAGTTATCAGTCTGAAAGTGAGTTGTTTTGTAACTACGTTCATGTAGTATACCATTTCAAAGCGTGAAGTTGGCTCTATCGATATATGTCCGTGACTTGTTCCTGACTGTTCATTTGCAGCTGTATTTGGTCAGGAAAGTAAAGATGGAAAAAAAGCAAATTCGAGCGATATTATTGTACGAGTATAAACTGGGACGTTATAATTTTCTCAAACCTGGCGAAGCTGTTAGAGCAGTGAAATACTGTCACGAAATCGACAAAATGCATAAAAAATTTGAAAGATTTATGTCCGATACTGGTCAATCTAAAGGGACCTATTCTATTGCATGACAACGCCCAACCACATGTTTCACAAATAACCGTTCAAAAACTCACTGAACTAGGATACGAAACCTTTCCTCATCCACCGTATTCGCCGGAGCTTTCTCCGACGGATTATCATCTTTTCAATCATCTGGAAAACTTTCTGCGTGAGAAGAACTTGAAAACTCAAGCAGCAGCCGAAAACGCATTTGAAGAGTTCATCGACTCTAGAATACCAGAATTCTATAATACTGGAATAAAGAAACTTGTATTACGTTCGCAGAAATGTACAGAATCGAATGGTTCCAATTTTGATTTAATAACTTCATTTTAACCCAAGATATATTATTTTAAAGTTCAAAACCGCAGTTATTTTTGCACCAACCTTGTACGATACTCGACTCGTTTCAGCTCGAACTCAGTTAGTATCGTTGCGCTCCCGATAAATTAATCCCGGAAGAGCAAAATTCTAATAGTTGGTGTGATGATGGTGAATAAGAGGTTTCTCTTCCTAAGAATATTTTTTAACTCGTTTATTTGTGGTGGTGCGTGGGTATATATTAGGTCGGTGTATGTTGTGATTGGTTGGACGTTGAAGGTGGTGGAAAAGAAGGTCTCGAAAAATGCGGAGGTGTGATTGGACATTAGGAAACTAGTGGAAGGAGAACGTGAGGGTGAAGGTGGTGTGCAAAAGTTGAAATAATTTGGGGAAAACCCGGAAAGGGGATAGGAATATGAAACATGACCAGGGTGCGACTTGAACTGTTTTATGATAGGGAAGGAATTTGTTAGGGGCTAGGAAGACGGCTGGAAAGGACTGTTTATTAATTTATGATATGTTACTGGCCGGTGGGCTGCGCGACCGGACAAACCTAATATTTGAGATGGACAGAGTTGTTGGATACCTTATACAACGAAACAATCTAACAACACCATAAAAACATTTCAAACGTAATATTAATTTTTTTACACGCTCTTTATCATACACTTGTAAAAAACGTACATGTTTTTCTACTTTTTTTATACGATATGAAAATATGAAAAGTACTATTGCATGTTAAACACTACGACCGCACTGTGTATTAGTCTCGTTCGATGAGCACCGAACTATTGGAATTAAACTTCGCTGGGAAAGCAGATTTCCTTCGTAACGCGGCATGCAAATATCCGCAGAGTTCTCAAAGTCGGCGCGAACAGAGTTGTTCTTTCAACCGATTGAAGAACGATAGCATGCATTTCCGCGTTCCGTGTGCGTACCACCCGCGGTCGCGGACTTGTTTCGGGTTCACCTTAACTAACCTCTATCCATTAGATTACGTCAAGCCAGAATATAACACCTGACGCAATTCCTTTCGCATCTCTGCCCTCCTCTTTCTCCGTTTTCCTCCTCCTGCCTTTACTTTCTTTCTTTGTAACGTTCGACTAGGATCTGCGGCTTGTTCGGCATATTTGCCAGATTTCTCATTTAAAATCTTCTTGAAGTGCGGCCGCTTCGTGCGCATTAGCACGATAGACTCCTTCGCCTTTTCCTCGCCGTATCCGCAACATGAAGCAACCTCGGAAGTAATTTCTTTGTAGATTGAATATGCTAATGCCGACTCACCAGACGATTGAAATGATTAGGATCCATCGAAACAATCCCACCTGTACACCGTGACTTTTTGAACTTCTTAAATGATTGTATGATACAAAAATAGAAGGAAAAATGGAGAAAGGATATATGTATCCTTTAAAATACGTGATCTTACTAATGACTTCTATACAAACCACGTTACAGTCAAATTCAAAAGAAAATTAACAGACGAATAATGTGGACACATTAAGGCTACACATAACCGCATTCTGAACAACACAATCCCACCATAATGTGAGCTTCTGCCGACAAAATTTAAGTACCAAACATATTTTATTAGTCTGCAAGAGCACCAGCTCCAAATACGTAACAATTGTTAGGTCTTCTTTAGCACGGTTTATGTCACGGTCGCAAGGGAAGGCTATTTATGGGTTGTAAAAGTATGTACATCGTGACGAGGTTCACTAAAATTGTCTTGTTAGACTTGTAGTACTTTGTGCTTCTCACGCTCAGTAGCTTAAGAACATGCCATAAACCACGAATTTCTGAAAGGTACATCTGAATGTAACGCTTCGCTGACCGACGAGTCTCTGGAGGAAATTTCCAATTTTTTGAAAACTTCGCCCTCCTTACGCGACTATTTCCCACACTTCCAGGGTGAGAGCGCGCTAATGGCGCGCGGGAAGGGCGGTAGAGACAATGTTGTAGGAAGCCGAGCCGTTAGGCACAAACGACGGTCGAACCGTCTCAAAATCGACGCGTTTTACAGGAGTGATTGTGTTTTGGCAGGTCGCGCGATGCTCGGCGTCACCGGCGCCTAATTGTAAACAGGCGACAGGTGATCGACCTCAGCAGCAAGAGTGAGTTAGTGAGAGCGAGAGTGCGATAACCGCGCAGTCCGTATCTAAGCGAATGTGTGCGTGATTTGGCGGCCTATACGAGGTAGGTCGCCAAAAGAGACAGTTGGGATTTTGATTTTAGAAGCGTCTGGAGGAGCGAGAGAAAAAGAGAGGGAGAGCGCGTTTCGACACAGAGGAGAGGACCCTGTTTCATCGGATATTTAAATAAACTTATCGCCAGCCGGCCTATTTTATTAAACGATTTCGACGTTCCAATTCATTCCTATAATATTAGACACGCTGATTTGTAAGTGAAATTGTTATCCATTAGCCAATCCACGTGTAATGAATCGGAAACGTCTCAAAGAAGCACGATACGTGATTTCGAAAGTCAGTCTTGAAAGGTCTTCTAAAGAATCTCCAAGGAGGAAACAGCTCAAACAAATGAGCGATATACACTACCGGCCAAAAGTTTGGAATCACTTGCCGATTTCTATCAAAATCGAATATTCCGGTAAATTTTGGAATGATCCATCGTTAATATATCAGATGTTAACAAGTTGAATTATACTTTAAGAGATTTCAGTATTTTCTTATGTCCATAATACTATTATATAATTCATACACTCAGTTTAAGGCAACGCTCGGAATGAACTTTTCTACTGCCGGGAAAGATACTCTGTTTTCGCCTTATATAGGAATTCGCGATTCTTTCGTTTATCAATAAGCGTCGAATGTTACAATATTAGATTCCAATTTGCTGGTCCGGGGGCCCAGAAAATGTATAAATCGGATATTTGTTATACATTGCCACCATTCTCGTGAACGAAGGCGTTGAAACGTGATCAGCAGCTAAAATTTTACATTAATACTTTAAAATGGCAAAAAGAATAGAAATTAGTATTGAGACTCGAAGTGCAATTATCGCACTTAGAAAGAAAGGTTATTCTTTGCGGAATATTGCAAGGAAATTGAAAGCGTCATACAAGGGTGTGCAGGGTACAGTAAAACGTTTTGCGGATACTGGTAGTTTGAAAGACAAACTACGGTCAGGAAGACCCAACATCACGTCGAGAACTGAAGATGTAAGAATAAATATTATTTGCAAACGAAACAGACGACTAACGGCCTCGGAAATTCGTGTAGGACTTAATGATAGTAGACCGAATCCAATATCTCTGACCACGGTGAAAAGGCGGCTAAGAGCTGCAGGTTTAAATGGCCGTATAGCAGTCAGAAAACCATTGCTTCCGTCAAAAAATCGTAAAATGCGGTTGGATTGGGCAAAAAGTCACAAAAATTGGACACCTATGGACTGGGGTAAGATTCTTTGGACTGACGAATCCAAGTTCGAAATATTTGGGTCGCACCGAAGGATATTTGTTCGCCGATCTGTACAAGAAAAAATATTGCCAGAGTGTATTGTACCTACTGTCAAACATGGTGGTGGTTCAGTTATGGTCTGGGGATGTTTCTCAACGATTGGAGTAGGAGACCTAATCAAAATAGAAAATACAATGAAAAAAGAAGACTATAAACAGATACTCGAGCAGCACGCTCTACCATCAGGTCACCGGTTAATAGGTAGAAATTTTATTATGCAGCAAGATAACGACCCTAAGCACTCATCTAAATTGTGTAAAGGGTTCTTATTGCAAAAAGAAACAGCGGGTCTTGGAATATGACATGGCCAGCACAATCACCGGATTTGAACCCGATAGAATTTTTGTGGGAAGAGCTCGATCGGAATATCCGGTTGCACTGTCCAACATCGAAAGGACACCTTTGGCAACTACTACAAGAAGCATGGAAAAATTTAAAGTTAGAAATACTCGAAAAACTAATTGCCAGGATGCCCAGAATATGTCAGGCTGTCATTAAAAGTAAGGGCGGTTTTTTTGATGAAAAGGCAATTTAAAGAAAAATATCTATTTCTTCGTATAAAAAATAATATAAAATGTAAAATATTCTACTTATAAGTATTTTGACAAACAAAACTTCCTCGATTACTTTGTAGGCGTTCAATATTTCTTAGAAATATCCTTGTTAACGCTCGTGATCGGATCTCAATGAGATACCTGGTCGAGCCTTGTAGATATTGCACGTGATGTGCCGACTAGATTTCAATCTGTATTTCTCGAAGGACCACTCTTACAGATGTAAGAGACTATGTAAATTATATTATTCTAGGGAATGGTGTTCCCTTTACTATTGACTGTTCTGAACTATTCTAAGACACGTTTACGCGTGGTTTTTAAGGTATCGGTGATGGCACTGATTGGTTGACAGGGGAATGGAAGTGGAAGACGGGGTGACAAAAATGCGAATGTTCAATTGGTGGATGGAATTTGTGGAAAGGTAGCGGGAAGGATTCGGAGCGGGGGTGACGAGCGACTTCTCACCCCTACGGGGAAAGGCCCAAGGTGACAGGAGACAGAAATTAATTTAGCTAATGCTGAGGTCACGTACCACCTATTCAGGTACGGGTAAAACTTTGCCCTTTCAAAAATAGCGTCTATAGGCGACCGTATCATAAACTAGTTCTAACGAAGCCTTAACAATCCTGTTTCTCTTAATTTACGTAGTAATTCCAAACTTTTGGCCGGTAGTGTATAAAAAGGTACACATTCCGCTTAAAAAATTCAATGTCACCTTGATACCTTGTAAATAAATAGGTTATGTAAAGAAACCGTTTCAGTGTCATACGGTTTCCTTCCATACCGTGGAACTTCTATATAAAATATTTTTTTGTAGAGCACATATTTTAGAAGTTATTCGGGGTGGACAAGTTATGTGAATCACCCTGTACATCTCATTATCCGTATGTCTCTACCATATAAGAGTCACCTCAGCTACCCCCCATTTCCGGGTGTTCGAGGAGTTACGGGACACCCTGTATAAAGAATTTTCCAATAAATGCGGTAGAATTTTCAATTGTCACAGCCGCCATGTTTGTTACAGAATTGTCAGAGTCACGTGACATTTGTATCCAGTAGTGTTTGGCAAGTCATCATAGAGAGATACACAGTTGCTCACGCGTTGTAATTGTTAAAAATTATTATCAAAGTTCTTGTTCAATTCGAAGAACGTTTCGTGTACTTCGATCGACTTGTGGCCAACAGAACTCACAATTCGTCGTTTAATGCAGAAATTCAAAGCCACTGGCTCAATTGTTGATCAGCACATTCCAATACGTTAATGTAGTGCAAGAAGTGTAGAGGATATTGCTGCTGTAAGGGAAAGTGTTACTGAGAATCCAGATTTATCGATTCCACGACGTTCTCAAGACTTAGACATTCCTCAGACTTCTGTGTGGCGAATTGACGCCATTAGACTTTTTCTTGGAGGGCTGTGTTAAGCCTCTCCTTTATTCCAACAGACCGCAAAATGTTGATGATCTCGAAACAAACATAATTCATGTTATTGTTGAGATACGACTTGATTTATGTGCCAGAGTCATTGAAAATTGGGTTTGTCGTATTCACTCTACCAAACGCAATCGTGGTGGTCATTTAAATGATACTGTATTTCATATATGGACCGTTTATTTTGAAAGTGGTGTAAGTCCATTTTCTCTTGTATCAAGAAAATTAAAGGTTAACATATCTGTTAATTAAAAAATTAAGGCAAATTATATGAAGTCTGGCAATGTTTCTACTGTTTTATCAATATGTAATTTGGTTATATAAAGTTCTTTTAGGCGTATTTTACTAAAATGATGTATACTTACGGGCTGCAAATGGACTTACACCACTTTCAAAATTAGACAATTGTAAAAATCGTTTAATTTCAATTTTGAAAAATCAAATATCACTTAAAATATACTTCATATTAATCCAATTTTGTTTACAAATAATGACACGATATAAGCCAAGTCGCACTGCGGTCCCCGAAAAAGCGCGCCAAGGGCGCAAGGGACACGCAGCGACTTGGGGAAAGAAATTAATTCGATTAACTGACAGCCAAAAGTTAATAAGAAAAAGCGAGGCGTCAGGAGGCCAGTCAGGCACGGACCTCCAACGCCGACAGTCCATTTAAATAAAGATCGTACTAAGACCGTGAGGGTACTTAGCGAAACCCTACACACGATTCGTGATTTGTAAATAATAACCATATTCCTTCAAGTAAAATAGAAGTAGTATTTTAAATTTTAGACGCTAATTACATTGTTAAAATTACAAGATATTGATATTATTTACTTATGCTCTGCATGTGGCAGTGTTTCGAAATATGCATGATGCACCGGAGGTATATAAGGTAATAACTGCTTGATGTCTTTATATATTTCATAAGTAATAGGCCTGGCATCTTGGTACAATGGCGCCAGGGCGATTTTTTCAAATTTTAGCGGTCTTCCAGGACGTGTAGGTAATAAATTTATAGTTTTAAATTCTTTGTCCTTCATCGATGTTTTATATAAAATAGTGTATGGTGCACCTTTGAGAAACCTCATCCAACATATTTGCAACCAATTTACCTGTTCTCCATTAGTGTTTTTTCTTATCTGTTTTTTAATTGCATTTTGAAGATTTTTTATTGAAACGAAATTCTCTCGTTTCATTTCATGTAAAATGAATTTATCATGTTTTCTACATTGTGTTATTACATCATAATAATCCTGTGGTGTGTACAGAAAATTCTTTTTTCGCAATGTAAAATAACAGGCTACTGATCGGCAACTATCTGCTAAGCCACCTACCTCTGTTAATTGGACTTACACCACTTTCATAATCGATGATTATGCAATTTCATTTACCGACCAATTTTAAATTGTACAAAACATGGAAATTTTTTAAGAAATTAAACACGGACTAGTTATACATAAAAAATTTACATTAAATTAAGCATGAATTACGTGATATCTCATTTTTTTCAAAAATGGACTTACACCACTTTCAAAATAAACGATCCATATAATACCATCGAATGCGCCTCAGAATAAAACAACGAGCACCAGATTATCTTTTGTATTTTTCGCTTTATTTCAATTCCAAGTTCTATCTCTCTTATTAGAAAACCCTCTGTAACTATGTATTACCTACACCGCAAAAGTCATTCAAAGTTAATACAATAATTCAGAGGTTCTAAATTAATTTCACTTTTGTCTTACTTATTCTGTAATCACAGAATTCCCTGGTCTAATGGAAATGCTAAAACTGAGTATCAAGAGTATTGGTTATCCAGTAAACAGCTCACATTAATGATTAACATTCTCGAAACTTTGATAAAAAATCACACTCCTTCTGCATCTTAATACGCTATTAACGTACATATAGTTAAACCTGTCAATCTTTTCTTTAAACAAACATTGTGGTACTTAATCCTTCTCGATTTGCTCTAAAGATGGAAAATTTCTTACACGATAGGCGAGAACCGCCTCTCGTTCAGAAAATCATTAGCAATTTAATGGAAAGTACCTTGCGTCCGCATCGTGTACCAGTTTTGCAGGATCTTCCGGTGGAAACCGGCTATCATTCGGCTGGAAAATAGTAAAAGAAATAGGTGCTTCGTAATAAGACGTTATTCAGTCACGATCTTTCCATCCTCGTATAAAAATTGATTTTTATGTATGCGTGGAGCTAGTACTGTTGAGAGCACCGTCTATTTTCACCTTGAACGTTAAATTATTGACGATGGAGTTTGTTGGATCAAGTTGAAACGGTAGTCACACTTCTGCTCAGTCGATAACTTTAATAAATAATACTTTATAAAATGTTGGGTACTCGCCTTGCGAAAGAGATTTGTGAAATACTGCGATGTGTACAGAAAAGACTAGCCTTTGAAGAGTCTGTGCTGTGTACCCTGCACTTCTCTTATGTGAAAGGCGTCACCATTTTTTTTTTTTAACTTCAACGTATCCGTATTCTTTGTTTAGAACTGTAGCTTACATATGTGAAATTTGATAAAAATAGTCCAACATTTTATAAAAAAAATTTGCAAAAAAATGTTAATTTTTAACATACTTTTTAAATAAACAAATTTTTCAAAAATCTGCTTACGCCATATTATTGGCCTTCTGAAACAGCAGAATTTGCATTTCGAATTTCTCACCTACGGCTAATAGTTTCCGAGATATTTGTGAAAATAACTTTTTCAACTCCAAATTTAAGGGCTGTTTTCACCTCTTCAGAGTGGATATTCGCACATAAAAAAAAATACGTGTCAAATATTTTTTCAAGTTCTACAACATCGAAATCGGCGTGTAACGTTTGGGTGATGTCCCTTGTAAGTAAAAGATTGTTGCGCTCGTGTACGGAACTTTCGCCGGTTTCCTTTATTACACTAAAGGTCTACCGGTACTCGAGCGATGTCTGTTACGCATGTGACACCCTTGTAAAGGCAACCGGGTAATTTTTTAGGCCTTAGCATGTCTTGACCTTATCTAATGTTTATAAATAATATCCATCAATATGAAGCAGATAAAACTTCGAGCAGTCAGTGCCTTATTCTCGCGAGTTCATTAGTGTTCTAAAAATTGTGTATGCAGCATAAGTGAATAATCTGCAAGATCAGCAAGAAAGGATACAAACTGGATTTTAGTCTACGTATTCAAAGAATACCTGATATTTTCCAGCGAGTGCGGAACTCAGTGCCACAACGTGCAGTAGCGTGTGTTGAGGCACAAGATGGGCACTTGGAACATTTTCTTTAATCATCCATAACTCGAAAACAATGGTACATTGGACATACATACGTCCGTATGACATTTTTTACTTGTTTTAGTGTGCAAATTTACTGTCTAAAGGATTGACGTGCATTTACTGTTTTTTTGCACGAATTCGCGATGCAACGCGATCAACTTTAATAAAGACGGCGCGTTAGTGAAGGTCGTAAATCTTCACTTCGATGTTTCGACACCGCGTATCGTACTGTGATTTCCTTACGATCGTTTCCGGAGATAAGGAATGATAATTGGGATGTGTCTTTGGTTTGTGTCTTGTTCTCGTGAAGTGTGTTTTTGAACTGCCTCCTCCTTCGAGGAATCTCCCGAAAGTAAAACTGAACGAGGTGTGTTAGCGGAGGTGAGACATGTGGATTGGTTGAATTGCATTTTTTCGGGAGTGTCTAGAGAATCGGTCGAGTGAATATTATTGGCTGAATAAATTTTGTGTAAAGTGACCTCCCTCCAGCTAACGGTCACCCTCAGGTAAAGAGAGTACCTTCGAGTGACGTACGCGGAAATTCCACATGCCTCGCCCGCGACCGTAGCAGGCAAGAATCTTTATGATGCACTCTGACTCAGGCAACCCATGTTCGAACAAAGAAACGAAAATTGAAATTCTAAGCCATAAAATAAAGGCGAAAATAATGAAACTAAGAGACTAACGGTGTTCAATGGCTTTCATAAAGTTATTGTTGCTACGGACGGGTCACAGTTTCTTCAATAAGTAAAAGGCAAATTAAGAAATAGAAGGTGGTGTTAAAAACGTGAGGAAGAGATTAGAAACTCTGACCCGCTTTCTGAATAGAGGAAGAGGACAAAATCGAACATTTACGAAACAGCCTGTATACACGATAAGAGGATAATATTGAAAAATATAATGGAAAAATATCATACTTTTCACGTTAATATATTTTTATATATTCGGATGAAAAATAATGAGTTATAATTACGAAGTTGAAACATTACCTACAACTGCTAATATGCTCGCGATGTATGGTAACAAATAATAATTCATTAGTACGATTGATTTAACGTTACAATATAATTCTGTAATGGAAAAGCATTAGCGAAACAATAATGCAGTTCAACGGCTAATAAATGTTACATTTTCACTTCTTACAAACAGATTTATTTGAATCCTCTGGACAAAATATAGGAGGGTTGATCAGAAACTAAGGTTCCCTGTTTTGCTAAGATTTTTTAATTATGAAAACAAATTAATGTCGGAAGCTACTTTAACACGTTCGTCGCCCAGCGTGAATCGGTCGAGTTTCTCGCGGGACCCAAATCCGGTAGTCGGAGCGCAAGAACGTAAACAGAGCGATTAGCTGGAATTTGCGTTCTATGTTACCAGAAGGAGACAAATTCTCGAACGCCAGGAAGCGAGAAAAAATGTAAAAAAGACTACAACATATTGTCCCAATTGTCCAAAATCACCACAAATGTGTTCGAACTGTTTTAACGAATACCATGCTACGTAGTATAATGTTGTATTTATAAATTACTTGTGAAATCCTATTTAACTTGACGAAGAAGAACGTCACCCAGATATGGGTGACGTGACGACAAACGTGTTAATCCTCGACAGGTATGTCAGGATTTAGTCCCTTAGATTTCTTAGCATGTAGTTCTGTTGTATATATTTTTCGCCTTCGCTCGTTTCGTAGCAGCGGTAATTTTATGACGCCACGGCAATCGTAGTCTTTCAATCTAAGAACTTGCTTTCAACTTTATTGCCTTGTTTTCGACTTAGAATCTTCGCCCCTTTTTTAACTTGTACA
>NW_017100493.1:289522-310232 GCF_001263275.1 Habropoda laboriosa | reverse complement strand
TTAAAAAAGTACTAGAAACTTTGGTAAAATTGATTTTTAAATAAAATTTTATGATAATTATTAAAAACCAATTTTTTTTAATAATTGCCTAAAATACATCCTATTTTACAATTTCTAAAAATTTCGTAAAAATTTATTTTTTAAGTAAAAAAGTTATGATAATTATTAAAAAACATAATTTTTTTTCAATAATACCTAAGATGCATCCTATTTTACAATTTCTGAAAGTTTCGCAAAAATTGCTTCATAAATAAAAAAGTAATGAGGATTTTAGTAACGTGCAAGCTTGCCCAAAAACGTGCGGTCCTAGGCGTATGTCTTATAGATTTCTTAGCGGTCCTTAATGTGTTAAGCTACTCTGCAGACTATTACATACTTTATGGGAAATGCTTGAAGTGTCTAAACTTACAGAGCTTGTTGTAACAACGTTCGTTTGATTGATGTACTATTGCTTAATGTTTAACGTCTTAATTTTTGCGTTCTATTGTCTCCGAACGTTTGTGTGTCGGAATATGATGTCGTTGTTTTGTTGGGTGTCAAAAGAGGTAGAAAGAAGAAATAAAAAATGCGGATATGTAATTGGATACTAGTGAGGTGGGTGAGGAACGTCGTTACACTGTTTTCACCTCAATTTATTAAAGTATAAGTGTACGGTCGGCGTACAATTGGTCCAGAAAATACAATCGTTTACTTTGTTAATTGTCCCGGCGGCAGCGGTTCGGCGGGTATGTCGCGATGGTCGGTAAGGGAACAAACTATTTGGAGGTGTAGGCGTACTGGGTTTTTATATTGTCAGAACAGGAAGACAGGAGTAGCGATAGATAAAGATAGAAGTGGAGAAAGTGGTGGAAACGGAAAATTCGTTCGTCCTCGTGCGAACCTGGATGCCACATGTGCGCTTCTTAGGCTACTGGAGGACGAACGCAAGTCTTAACCCGGGGAGAGACAAAAGAACGGAAACTAAAATCTGAAGGAGTTGAAAAAGAGAAAGCTCGCGTGGAAGAATAGAACGACGTTCGGTAAGAACGACGAAGACATACCTGCCACACTAGAAAAGCTGATGGAAGGAGAAAGTAAGGGTGGAAAAGGCCTACAAACTGGAGGGATATGGGAAAAACCCGGAAAGGAGAGAAGGATGGTGAAAGTGACCGGGATGCGTCTTGGCCTGGGTTTATGGCAGAAGAGGAATTAGTTTCCGGTGCAGGGATTAAGCAGGGAAAGGTGTGTTTTGTTAATTTATGATTTCACTGTTTTTCGACTGCGCGGCCGGACATACCTATAACTTATACACACATTAAGTTATCACTGTTGAACATCACACTGCTGACTACGTTTCTATACAGTCTCCGAGAAGTTTTGGTCACTTGTCCCATCGTGACACGAGCTTGAAGATTCCCTCTCGGTAGAAATCCGGTTCTTGATGATCAAACCATCTTCAGACAGCATACTGTACAACTGCATCAACCGGAAATCTTCCTCCGAGATGTTTCTTCAGTGGCCCAAACAAGTGATAATCGGATGGGGCCAAATCCGTGTTATACGAAGGATGCTCCGTAATGTTCCAGTGAAATGATCGCACAAGTCCTTGTGCTTGATGTGCAGAGTGATGTCTGGCATTATCGTGAAGAAGATTCACACCTTGGTGAGAAGACCAGGGCCTATGAATTTAGATGGGGGACGCATGTTTAGCCTGCAAAAGACCGAATCACAGAGCGAATTTCCACGCGGGACCATGTTCCAAGTTGTGTTGCTACTACACTGTGCTGTATAGAAGCAACCGCTCACATAAATTACCTGGGTCGTACTTTCGAAACATGTTGAGTCACAAGCAATGTACATATACACACAGGAAGACTAAATTTCCTCTAACATGCAAGGAACTATTATCGAGGGAAACTTAGTTTCTGATCATCCCTCGTATTAAATATACTGGGTTGTTCGGAAAGTTCGTAGCGAAATTCAGGAAGAATTCAAACCATCGTATCCCTGTTTCTAATTGAGATAGCGACAAAAGCCAAAAAGTATTTTACTCGTCCTCAGAACAGTCGAGACGACTGAACATATTAAATTTTTTAATTCGGATCGCGACATGCATTGGCACAGTTCACCTATCATTCTTTTGCAAAATTTGTTGTCTCTTTTGCTACCAGCAGTGTCAATAACGACTTGTTTTAAGCAGCTGGTATAAATGCTGTTTTGCCAGGATGTACCGGTGACCACTAAGGTGGCCCTTAGCTGTAAGGGTCAACATTTTTTTGGGACTTTTTTATTGCCGCACCTCCCAAAATTATGACACTTAAAAAAGTGTGCGATAAAAAAAAATTGAAAGTTGGAAAATAAAGGCCACCCTAATGCCCACACATCATCGCAACGGAAGTTGCATGTTAAATATTCACCTGCTTATTATTGAAGATCGATATCGTTACTTGAACGAACTCCATTTTCTACGATGTTTGTGATCTGTGCAATGTAATCACGAGGAATCACATCGGCCGACAAAACGATTTATCGTATACAAGTGAAAAATTTTTTGCTCGTGTATGTAGCCAATGAGCTGAAATGCATACTGCTTGGTAATTGCTTCCAACGTGGAAAAAGTTAATCGTAAAGTAGTTGGGAAAGAAAGTGGCAGAACAAGTGAGGGAAGTTTATCAATCGATGATAACAAGGCACAAACTCACCAGTTAAAAAAACTAGTAACGAGCTTTAATGAGCTGTGCCACGATGTACCGACACTTTCTGGAATACCTTGTTTCTGTGTTCCCATATACACGAGCTGAAATTATATGTGTACACTTGTGCTTGCAGTAAAAATACAAGAAAAATGATATTGCGCAAGTCTCGCTAGATTTTCTTCTTAAAATTACATTTACGTACACTGTAGGAATCGAAATTATGGAAAACCGGAAATATCTCTATTATTTGACTATTTTACTTACTCTTCGACACACGATTATAATTTCGTTCATTTTCTTGGACGTTCTGATTCACACTACTTGTTTGATGATCGACACCTCACCGTTTCCCCGGCGATTTATGCGTCAGATGTCAATCACAGGTTCATTCACTCTTACACACAGTGTATTATACACACACATACATGCACGCTTGACGACCGGTCACTAGGTCAGTAACCGACAAAAGAAACAAGGACGATGAACTGATGCGTGACGACCGTAGCTGTCGCCTATGCTTATAACAAGAGAATCGGCCGAATCAACTATCGATCGATGTCAATCCCACAATATCCTTATAATATTGTCCTTAGTAAGTTCCAACTCGGTGAAATCAGGTTAAAATTAAAATATTTCATGTCAGTTGTAAAAATTGTTACGAATCGCGATATGTTTGTTGCGCAACCGATAATTGTCCCTCTTTCTGAGTTAGACCATTTAAGGAATCTACTCGGGATAGGGGACTCGGGTAGTGCTTGGAAGATAGATTATTAACGCACAACAGTTTGCTGTTAAAACTATATATTTGTGAATGAACATTGAACAGAGCGCGAAATGTCTAGGCTTACTGATAGGAAAATTGTGTGTCGTGTCGTGTGGTGTTCGCTATTTTATAAACTACGTGTGTGTTGTGATTGGTGGTGTGAAAACTGTCGTAGGTGGTGGAAGTGTGTGGTGATTGGTTTTTTCGGTGTGTTTGGGGTGTGTCTAGTGGTGGTGTGAAAGTGGGGAATTTGTTCTTACGTTTGTTATATTGCTTGTCTGAAATTGATGATGCCGAAGGTCTGTTTTATTGTCTTAGGGCATGTGGTGTCCCGGTGTGAGAGTCGTCGAATTTTTGGTGTAATAAAGTAATTTGCCCATGCCGGCTAAGATCTCGCTTTTTAGAAGGTGCTGTCTGTTACGCATGTGACAAAATAGTGCTCTGGGTAAAATTGAATGACATTAAATGTCAATAAATTCTATTGAAACAAAGGAAAAGAAATCGTTACTCGTCACAGTCAACATTTCACAGAAAAATTTCAATAAGTAAAGTTAGAAACGACCAACGCCGATGCTTTTTATAGAAATTATTGTTTATCGGCGCATAAAATAGATATTAATAAAAAAGAGCATAATTAACATATTTTTAGTAATCTGAATATACTTAAATTTTTTTTTTAATTTTCTGAATGTTTATTTATTTGTAATAATAAAATAAAAATTGAAATAGTTTCGCATCATATAGCAAATGACAAATTTCTAAACGTATAATAAGGTATTAATATTGGTGAACATACCTTTCGAACGCAAAACAGCATTAATAGATACATTACATCTTGGCCTACTTGCTATTAAACGATAATATTTTGGCGAAAGATTCCATTGGCCTTGAACTCTTTTGTATAAGTCAGCAACTGAAAATGGCGATGAATCATAGGAATCTTGCATAGGTTTTCATGATAGGTTTAAAATCAGGGTTTTAAGTCGGTCACACAAGAACAGAACATTTTTGCATATTCAGTCAATTTTGCACACTTTTAGCAATCTGTTCTTGATCTCGAACACGTGGAAAGATGATATCTTCTTGAACTACTAGTGTTAGCGCAGCTTCCCGCGCTTCTTGTTGGTTGGAAGGTCGGGTTGATGTTGGTAATTATTGCACGTGTATGTGCCAACTACTTATTGTCGCGATGGTGATCGCGCTTTATTAGTGATGTCGATTATTGCGGACTGGACCGCACTGGTGTATCAAGATGTCGAGTATTGCGTGTTAGAGCGCTCAAAATGGTGTCGATTGTTTCTAAGTATATTAGAATCTGCCCGAATGTCGTGAACTGGCTGTATATATCTCTTTTCGCCAAAATGGGGAGTTTACCTAGTTGGCAAATCATGGGCCTTTCACCCCCTAGAGCCGCTCTCCTAGGCCCTCGTGCACTGCCCCGTGGTCCGCAGAGTAGGGCGCTGGCAGAGAGGGAGAGACTGTCCCAAACGGGGGTGTCAGTCCCGCGTGGCGATTTTGCCGAAACGTCGACTTTACGGGTTTGTGGCATGTTTACCGTTACTGAGCGCGCAGAGGCAAGTACCGGGTTACCATGTGGCCCGCAGAAGTGGAGAATTCCGCGGCCATCAGGTAATAAACCGGATTTGCCCTCTGGCTTGAATAGGCTAGTGTTATCAAAAAACTTGTAGAAAACTTCTCAAAAGTAACGTCGCCTGGAATCCGTGCCATAAACCCCTGTTGGTTAAACAACTAGTATATTCTCAATAATTTCGAATAAATGATGTTCCACAATATCTCTGTACACACAAAAAATTAACTTGACTTTGATATCCCCCCTACTACTGCACCTATAGAAAAATTATTTAGACCAATGTCCCCTATACACCGAACAACTTTTGTAAGAACACTTTTTTCATAACTTCAGTTAGATATTATAAACGGTGAAGGTATTCCACTTCTTTTAGTTTGGCCCGCGCTCCGTCCCCGCGAAGTCTTTAAATCCAGCCCTCTAGGTACTGATTAGTATCGTGTTTCATTTTATAATCTTATTTAATATACTAGACTTTTTAATTCGTTATTTAGCCGAAGTTGTTTCAAACACATAATCACATACAACGTTACATTGGAGGTATTAATATATTGATACATAAAAACACACGCGAAAACCCATTTAGTTTGGCCCTCGACTCGGAGAGAGAATGGTAATTTGGCCCCAGAACCAGGAAAGGTTGCCCATGCCTGCTCTATACTGATTCATATCCACACAAGCCTACCTTCTCTAAAACAATCATAAAAATAGAGCATATGTATTGTCATTATTGGTCGATGCAATAACATCCACGAATCGGATCATTTAAAATTGCGTGATGTGAGCTTTAGGAGATGCAAATGAAGTACCCCTCTTGCCCCTATGCCGCCCCGAGGGCAAAATCTTGAACTCCGTACAGTACCTATGTACATCATATGCTGTCATACACTCCCACAACATGATAAAGGCTTCGTACTCAACCGTTTGTTTTACATGAAGTGACTGAAGACATTCTCCTTTATGAATCCAACACTAGGAACGTCCATCTGATGAAATTCTATTAATTTTTGTTTCATTCGAACAAATGATTCTTTCCCACTGAAAAGATAGTCCAATTTAGACATTTTCTTGTAAAATCTATGCAAGCTTTAATACTTTTTTTCAAGAGTATAGGCTTCTTCTTTTTTCAATAGCTTTAAAGTCAGCTTTTTTTAAAAATTATTGAATCTTATACTTACTTACTTATATTCCTGTGTAACGTTCTTAAAATTAGTTTCGCCACTTGTAATACACCGAACAATCCTTCGTTCATCCTGACTTGTTAAGGGGGTCTTCTAGTGTGACGGTTTCAAAAAATCGATTTTTATTTTTTTTGCATATATCGAAAGTACAACTCTTTAAGAATGTACTCCGAAAGTTTTATAGTTGTATTCAATAAAATAACGAAGTTATAGCTCGTTTAATGTGACATATCAAGGGAGAATCTAAATTGCCCTGAAAACTTTAAACGCGTTTTTCTCGGAACCATGTTTCCTGAAATGGTTGCCACGATCTGACAAAAACTACTGAACCAATCGAACTCAAATTTTGCACATGTCTTCAGAACATATTTCTGAAATGGTTGCCACGATCTGGCAAAAACTACTGAACCAATCGAACTCAAATTTTGCACATATCTTCAGAACATATGTGGCTATGATCGGTAGTAGAATTATACCAAAATATATATTTTTCTGATTTTTAGAGCCTCTGAAAGACGAAAAAAGTCGAAAAAATCGATACTTCATATTCAAAGTGCCGCCATTTTTTAAATTTTCAATATTTTTCTTTTATTCTACTACCGACCATAGCGACATGCATACTAAATAAGAATCAATTGGATTTTTTTATTTTTGATAAGCAGAGCAGCTCAAATCATGGCAACCATGGACCTACTTTTTTTTATTCATGCTCCTGTTTGACGTGTTCCATACCAGCCATATTTCATTATTTTTCAACAAAAAAGATTTGTAATGATTCTTCAAGGACAAGTAAATACATAGGAATAAAGCTCGTGTTAATAACTGTTACCGTACTTCTGTAATAAATTAGCAAATAAGTCCTAAAAAAAACGGCCGTCACACTAGAAGACCCCCTTAATACTTTCGAACGTCTACCAACTGCAGTCAACATGTCCTTACAGTGCTTTTCTCGCAAATGTTGAACAGTTGATTGGCTTGCAAAATATTTTTCAGAAATCTGATGGATTGATAAACCATTTTGTAGAAGAGAAATGATTTCTCTATTAATAATATGAGAAAACAGCTTCATTTTAGGATACTTTTATTTTCGTCCTTTTCAACTGGATGAAAACTAACAAACTGAATGCTATCGTTAGTAATAAATGAGTGACGTGACTGTGGAAAGAGAACACGGTAACAATCTAACAATATTTTGCCTGTTTTACAACGTTAGTATAACATTCCAACACTGGTGTAAAACTGAATTTCCATTTTTACCATTATACGTTGACAAATAAACATTTGAAATATACGAAAGCGTTCAAGAATACTGTGACCATTAGTAATATACTATTGAAATTTATTTTCCTGATTGCTCATCATTTATGACGATTAGATAACGATTCCTGTGAAATGTCTAATTACACAGTCCAACAAATTTGAATCTTTACAAAAATCTGCAATACTCATTGGGTGATCGTTGTAGAGTTTCTCGACCTAAGCACGAATCTGGAAGCAGAATTGCTCTATCACCCTCAATTTTTGAAAAATATGAGGTTTTGTAAAAACACACGATTTTTGGCAAAAAGAAGGAATTACGTGAAAATTAGAAACGCTAGAAAGTTCAATTTTGTCTTAAAAGATAAAGAAGAGTGCCCTGAATATATCAGTGGGTTGGAACGGTTCTAAGTGACCATCAAAATTTAAAAAAGGGCCAATAAATATTGGTTCAGTTATGCCCCTTACTGTACTTTATGAAGGTAGACATTTGTTTGATGTTCGAGAATATGCACCACGTAAGCGTCGTATACATGTAGAATATTTGATGGATATTTATACGACGGATGGATGGTTTATGCGACATGCGAGGCAAAAGAATTCGATGCTCATGAATACAATAGCGGCATACGTTTTTTATCACGTTTTTCCCCTGCACTTTCTTTGAAGGTGTCCACAAACAATAGAACTCCGTTTGCCTATATTCTGTTCATTAAAGCGAAATTTTATTCAACACTCCATTTGTTGCGACCCCAGGGTCGCAACGTAGCCTCGGTTTGGCAATAAACGTGTTAGTCATATTTCGCCGCCATAGACCCCCCTTGGACTAACTAGCGCCGCGAAAAAACAATAGTATTACCTCGTAAAAGGTACTGTCGCCGAGGATCGAATTTGTTAACAACAAATTCAGCCCTCGGAAAAGCACAGCTACAATCGACCAATAAGACGTACGGCACACTTTACTATCTCCACCCGCCAACAACTAATCAGAAACGACTAAACGTTTATATAAATGTACACCAGCATATTACAGTAAGAATATATTGGATTGGAACTAAAGTTCGTAGCGTTTGTTAAACCACTTGGACCAGTTCATCGCTCGGAAAGATGGCAAGATCTGGGAGGATGGAATCATGAAAATGCCTCAAAGATGGTGAAAGGTAGTAGAACAAAATGGCACATATGTGGTTGAAGAAATCTATGTACATACATCTAAACATTGTCTTCGAATTTCACTTAAAAAACGCTACGAACTTTTGTTCAAACCTAATAATAAACACAGTAAGACAATCACAGTGTTTAGTCGTCCTATTAGATTTACGGCGTTTTCCAGGCACGGGTCTGGAAATTATTCGGTCCGTCGCAGCAGTTGTAAATTTGGGAGGCCGTCGAGCACTTTAACGTTTATTTAGAAGTTCGATGCTTTTCTTCTCGTGGCTCTCGTCCACATCTGTTTGTTATATTTTAACTTCTCGGGTTTTTGGTCTCCACTTTGGTATGTTTTTGTTAGCGACGAAGCGCTGCCCAGACTTATTACCTGCTGCGTTTATTGCTTCGAGACACGCGAGTTTCCGCGCGCGTCACTCAAGGGTGCGGGCGACACTTGAGAGTGACCGTTGACTTGGGGGCGTCCCTTTAGTCCGTTCTTTGTTTAATAGTTTGCCAATCGCATATAGTCAACCACCTCCCTTGTCGAAGTCGAAATTGTAATAACCAATCCGCGTGTCTCACCCCCGCCGAATGTATCCTGACCGAGGTATCTTCGAACCTTTTCTGAGACCTCGAAATCAGAATCCATTCGGCTAGCAACAAGCAACATTGAAATCTTCCGGAAACCAATCACGAGCAAATTAGTTAGTCTCCAGATACACGGGAGTGGCCCTTCGAATTGTAATTAGTCGGCACAAACGTGCAAATTCAGCAAAACTCGAAAGATCGCAAGTCACCAGTAACAGTCACCAATAAAGAGTATGTCACAAAATCACGAACGTATTTAGTCTTATACATCACGTAACATTTAAAGACTCGCCTAAGAATCAAGTTCGAACATAGAACATTATTTCAACTAGGCTATCAGGGACTAAATACACTGATAGCCAGCGTCACAAAGTACCGTCGCGAGCAAGTGTAAACGGGATTTACGGCCCTGTGAAACTCTCTGAAAAGAATTGCGGTATTAGGGTTGCAACATCATTTCCTGAATCTTTAATAAATTCCTATTATCAGAATTGTTGTCACGCGTTATTATCGTACGCACTCTGGCTACATTGGATGAAATATATTGGATGAAATTTACCCATTGTGTGTTGCGAGACACCGCGATGAGGCACGGACCGTAACAGTTCGCGCCTACAAGGGTCGTAAATCCTTGACTCGATTATTCAACACCGCGTTGACTCGAAATTCCTTACCACGATTTCGCGTGAGAAGGATGATTAAATTGTAGGAATGCGTTTTAACAAACAATATATTTATTCTATTTGGTAGTGAGTAGTGTTCTGTTTAGTTGAGTGTGTCTTGGTGAAAGTTCTGATCTTAACTGCTTTTCTAATTTTCGTAGACTTCCGTCGTCGCAAATTTTCCGGGCCGGGGAAAATCGGGGGTCAGTCTAGTCACCTGATTGGTAATTGGCTAACCCAATCGAATGATGAATCCATTGACATCTACCTATTCCGTGCGCTCGAAACGCAGTCCGTGCGGACTAGACAGTGTCAGTGGGGGTGGAAGGCGTTATAATTGACAATTTGGCAACGTGGTGGAATTTCCGCCAGGCTTGGGTCCCGAGACATGACCTGGTCAATGGCCACTGGGTCCGGTCTCGGGGCCCTTTGGAAATTCATGTTTACGATACCTGCAATTAGCCGTTGAGGACGAAAAAACTCTGAAAGATACCATTTAGAGGATTAGAAAGGAACCAACTCTCAAAAATGGCTGTACCGACTTGCGTATCATAAACGTGCCAGCAATTTGCATTTCGGATATGGTCTCTTGTACAAATTGCTAGCCACCCGAAGAGCCGTATAAACGGCAATAAAAAAAAAGAAAAGAAAAAAGGAAAGCTGAACCGTGGGTACGCTGCGGAACACCCATAAATTCCATAAGTACGCATGGGAAAATATTATTGGTTTCCATTCAAAAATTCGTAAAAATTTTTTGTTTCTTTCATAAAGATTGTTAATGTTTACTAGATACTTAAGGATATGAAAAAGTTTCAGTTTACATGACACATTTAATAACAGACATTGACAAAGAATTTGCGACTTAATTTTGAGTCAAATTGATCAAATCTTCGTATAAGCTTTGTTAAATTTATCGCAGTGTAATATGATTCAATGTATTTTCAATTTTCAATCGTTAATAGGAAATAATCTTTATACAATGGTTACTGTACAATTCTTCTTTTTTCTACACACTCTAAAAGATACAAAACACTCTAAACTGGTAAAACAGAATCGTATAGTAATGACTATGTACATACATGCAATTCATTCTTTCAAAGAATCAGTATGAAACTTCCTTATTTCAACAATATGTACGGAAAAATTGTGAGGTGACAACGGACAACGTATACATGTACTTTTCAATTTCCACAGACTTGTTGATAAATACTAGGCCTTATATTGTCAGCACAACGTAAGTAAATTTAACACGGCATAGGATATTAACCAAAAATGTATTAAAGTATAGATAAACGACTGCTAAATGCTTCGGTGCCCGTCTCACTCGACGGCTATTTTCAGAGTGCCCTCCGAAAAACCGTTTGAGCCCCCTCGTTCGACTTTCCGGGAAAAGGGCCTAGTTTATGGCACCCTCAGGTACTCGCGCGCTTTCTCTTCCTGGGTGACAAAGTCCAGGCCACCACTTCGCCGCCGAAATCTCGCATTTCTTACAATATTTTATTAAAAAATTTTTCATTTCAAAGAATTCGCCTACACGATAAAGTAGAAAGCAGTGGGGTTTGAGAAGAAGCATGCGTTGGAAGGAGGTTTGTCCGGCCCGAACCATTTGCATTGAAATATTGGGAAGGAACTGGAGAGAGGTTGCCTTTATGCAATGCCGTTATATTGTTCCTGGAACCCCTTGACATCGAGCCCCAAGTGTTCCGCGCAGTAGGAGCCTTTCACAGTTTTGCGCATCCGTATGCGTGAATCGGCTGTACGTGTGAAAATGTTCACAGACGTACAGCTTAATCGGACCATTTCATCAACAATGCTGCTGAAAATCGTGCGAGTGCTATACTTCAAACTTGAACGAAGTGTAGTAATGGCACTATAGAGTTGCTGCTGCCGCATCTGTGCATGTGCTTTTGTCAGCGCATAGCATTGTTCACATGATATATGTGCGTAGTTTTATAAGCCAAGGAACCAAATAAAAATTTAAAAACTACTGTCCACTCACGTACGCCGACTGGATTGTTAACTTATGAAGCTAACAGATCAATCAAATTTTCGAGCGTGACAATTTTCAAACGCCATGAATTAAGAAATATTTGAAAAATTATATTCTGCAAGCATCAAACACACTGAAGACCCGATTGCACTACGTATTCACTTTAGTAATATTCTATCCCTCTCACAGACTGACTGCCACATTTCTCCACCCACTCGTCATTCATTATCCATTACTAATATTTTTCAATTAAGGTATAACTACTTTTCACTTTAACACAATCCGTTCCACTTTTCCTGGTTCCTTAACCTCTTAACCTATGATTTCTTTCCGACTATGCATCTAAACGTCAGCCATTTACTGTTTCAGTACTGTATCAGGTAACAAAAGATTAATTACATTTAGTAATCCTCAGTCTTGCAAATTAAAACGAAAGTTAAGATTACAATTCATTTTCGTTACAAATATAACTACTTTTGTCACATCTTGACCAGAATCTCTGCCACGAGTCTGATACGTTGTTGTAGGTTAAGGGGTTAAGTATACTTGATGGAAGAACTATAGTGAGGTTGTAAATTACGACGTGAAGCGAAAACATCGACTGATCTAGCCGCACGCAGCCGACGTTTCTAGGGGACAAGCGGCGGCCGTGATTGGATCAATATAGACACGCATCTACCTTTTTTCCTGTTTCTATCACTTTTTAAAATATACTGTAATGGAAGAACCGATGCCGAGTTAACTTCGTATGGCTCTGAACGAGACTGGAGCTCTTTATTTCTTTCACGCCTGTCTGCTTTTACGACCTCACTATAGCTCTTCCGCCAAATATACTTTTTTCAACACGTGGCTATCTTCGAAGCATAGTTCTCACTCTTGGGCCGGACGATCATTACTACAGTCCGTTCAGTTTAAGAGTAACCTCGTTTCGCGCATGGGACGTGCCTAAGGCAGGGCTAGAACGCCCAAACCCCCACTTAACCGCCTACGGTTTTCTCCGTCTTACCCTCTGCTACGCTCTCTGACTACTGTTCCGGGCGTGTGGCCTCATATACACGGTGACTTAATTAATTTCGAACACGCACAACTAGCAACTGTGTTTTATAAAAATTGTTTTTCAATAGTTATATATTTTTCAGTACACAGGTCAATACACCTTGTCATTTCCTATACAAAAATATTAAGCTATTTTGCAGAAAAACTGTTCGTTGAAGAGATATTTTCAGTTTCAATATTTTACACTAAATATGGCAATTTCTTAACATTTAATCAATATTCACCAACTACTGCTCAAACATTTTACGTCACAGAAACCTATATCAAATTTATGACTGAATACACAGCATTATTTACCCTAGCAATTAAGATGATTCTAATGAAATTAGGTACTTCACAATATGTCTTTTAAGAATTTAAATGATTTTGCATCGTTCCCTAAATATTGATATTTTTATTTTGGCCGGCTAAATTCATACAACTAGCTACCATTCGTCTGTCATAAACCGCTGCGTTAACATGCAAACAGTAGGTGCGCATACTTTTAGACCACCGGGTAGATTCTCTCCACTCTATGCATTGTTTACATTGTCGTCGCTCTTGGGCCTAGCCGAAATGGCGCTACAACCAATCGCGTTCTCTCCACTCTATGCATTGTTTACATTGTCGTCGCTCTTGGGCCTAGCCGAAATGGCGCTACGACCAATCGCGTGTGTAACATCGGTAGGTAGTAGTGGGAACTGCGCAGAACGGACGAAAATCGGTCCGAGAGCGAGGTTGCTCTTAAATTGAACGGACTTTACATTCACATAGTGCCCCACCACAGGATCGTTGCTCAAGTAGGCGTGGCCTACTGCTCCAATATCGCCCCATGCTCCCGTTTGTTTGACCATTTCACATAGAGCAACGTCTAGATCGGTTCTGACCTAGAGGTGCCTTAGATTTTCAGATAATAAGGTGCTCTGGTATGCTATACAGTGTGTTTAGAAAATAGATCGACCCTTTGAAAAGTAATCTCATAAATATGGAGCTTTACGCCCTCATAGTGACTATAGTTCATAAAATGAACAGCGTAGAAGAAGAAGGAGAAAGAGAAGGAGGAAACACAGAGAAAAAGAGGAAGAGGAAGGAGAAGAAGTAATGAGAACAAAAGAAGATAGGAGAAAAGGTGGGAAAATCACGATAGTATACTTCATATCGATGGAGTTGTACTACACTGAACAAAAATTTTTCAGCATATTTATTTACAATTTACTTTTATACAGGCACAACAATTGATACTGTTTAAGTTGTTCGTTTAATGTTAATGGAGGTGTAGTGTATTTTTACATACCCAGTTTATAATGTTTATAATGTATTTAAATTTCCATTACATGTTGGATTTTGTGGAAAAAGTCTGTTTTCCTAACTCGCAAAGCAACGAAATTGTAAAAGCAGAAAAAAGTTGACGAGAGTGGGAAGTTTGTCAAGTTTATCACGTCGCGGATATATCTGACCGATCAATAGTTTGCGCAGCGATGGAAGAAAGAAAATGAAGAGTCTGAAGCGTACTCTTACTTTAAAACTAATCCGAGTTGTCGACAATTCTGACAGAGAGAGGTTTCTCCATTTTCGCCAAGCATGAAGACGCTGAAAACTTTTCCGATTTAGCTGCTAACTGACAGTAAGCCGGCCGATTATTGCTTGATGGACATCGTTTCCACTTGATTAGGCTTAAAGAAAGGAAGACAATTCGAGTACTTTTAGAAGCTTATCATTTTGGCATCGTAATTCCATAACGTCGAAGTGTTTGTTACGCGAGATTTTTGCTCGGAATTGAAATTATTAGGTAATGTCGCTCCTTATCTGGGTTTGACGTTCGCACACATCAAAAACAAAATCTTTTTCATTTATTTTCCCTAAGTTTAATTTACAATCTGTAGAAGTACCTAGTTACGTACCTTTCGTAACTCAGGGCCCCCGGTTTCGGTCAGTTCATTCAAGGAGTTTACTTGGGATAGGGGCGGCGACAGTGACTACCGCAGGATTTAATTCACACAAGTTTATTGACTATCGGTTTCTGTACAGAGGCGTTCCTTAATGCAAGAATATACAACTGAGTGTCCGCGCTGGAAGCGCGTTGGTTTTTTAAGCTGCTTCCCTCTCCTGTCCTCGGGGTGGTGGAAATGGGTTAGAGGAGGAAAGATTGAGACAGCTTGGGAATTTTCCGGACAGTACAGCGAGCGTACCCAAGTTTAGACAATTGCCCATTTTTTGTGGCATCGAAGGATGTCGAAGACATGAACCAGACGCGTGGCACTCCGACCCACGGGCATCGTCGAGCGTCGCAAGGATAGATAGTTTTGGAATTTTCCGGACAGTACAGCGAGCGTACCCAAGTTTAGACAATTGCCCATTTTTTGGGGCATCGAAGGATGTCGAAGAGATGAACCAGACGCGTGGCACTCCGACCCACGGGCATCCTCGAGCGTCAGACCGTTGTAGGATTTCTATGATTTCCCCGAAGACAAGAGAGGTTCGCTAGGCTTGGAGGTTACGGACGTAACACTACATTTGATAAATTTGTGTAGCGTGTCATTAGATTTGAATAACAAAAATAGAAGAAATTAAATAATTGAACTGGGAATTAATACCATATCTACCATATTTTTATCACTTAAAGTTAGATCAATTTTTTAATCCAAAGGATACCAATTTTTTTTTGGAAAAGATGATTAAAATGTTGCCTGAAAAATGGCAAATGATCCTCCCAAATAATGGTCAATATATTATCGATTAATAGTAAGTTTAAATATTATTTTTTTGGTATTAAAATTGGGCTTTCAAAACGACGTTACTTATGCGATATCCTAATAAAATTAGAAATCATTGTCACACTGATCCACGAATTTCCGACAAGTTGTTTCTAGATAGTGGAAGAAATACAATATAATATAAACGCGAGAACTTGGTTAGAGGACGGATCGGTGTGTGGATGTGGTGTGATACAACGTGAGACTTTTTGTGTGTGTAGACAGAGAAGAAACATATAATTAGCTAGAGACTAGGTTAATTAAGGGCGGTAGGAGCAGTAGGCAGCAGGAAAATAAAGACTAAAGGAAATACGACGTGGTAAGCCGAAAACTTGCGAAAAAAATAAGAGTAGCGTTGAGGTTAGGAAACCGGGCAGCGTGGACGAAGGAGACAGGTCGGTAAGGTAGATCGCAGAAGACATGAGTAAAGTAGGAGGACTATCAAAAGGAGAGGAGAAGATGGAAACAGAAACGGTAAGTACACTTAGGGAACCGGAGGAGGGAGGGGAAGAGATATACTTGGCGGAAAATGGACGAGAAGAAGGTAAAATGGACGAGAAACTAGAACAGTTAAGAGACAAAATCGAGGAGACGCCGAAAAATGAGAAAAGAAAAAGAGGAAGGCGGTCTATGGAGGAAGGCAGAGAGGGAGAAAGCCATACTAATAGAAAGATAACCGAGCTATGGAAAACCAAAAAACAAAAGGAGGCGCAGGCGGAGTCGGAGGACAAGGAAGTAAGCCAATCCGCAAAAAAGGTAGATCGGAGAAAAACGCCACGAAAAACGCCAAAACGATGAAGAGGACCTGACAGAGGAGGAAATATAAAAGCAATTGAGAGAACTGAAGAAAAAGAAGTCGCCAGGATGGGACAACATCCCAAATGCTGGGATACCCCCGAGGCATGGGTACACTGTGAAGTCAATACAAGGGACAAATTGAAGGAGGTAATCAGGAAGGTGTAGGCAGGAAAGGGCCTCCCGGAAGATTTGAAGAGGGTGGCGACAGCCACCATATTTAAAAAAGGGGACGAAAATGACTCGGGAAATTATAGAGGAATAAGCCTTCTATGTACAGCGTATAAAATATATGCGTCGCTACTGAACGAAAGGATCAAGAAAGATGTAGAAAATAAAGGAATCCTGCCAGAGACGCAAGCAGGGTTCAGAAAACACAGAGGAGCAGTGGATAATGCATACATACTGCAACACGTTGTGGAGAGGGAGACTAGAAAGCGAAAAGGAAAGATATACGCAATGTTCGTCGACCTAAAAGCCGCGTTCGACACTGTGAAGAGAACCAAACTATGGGAATCCATGGAGAAGTGCGGAGTGAGAAAAGGGTTAACAGAAAAAGTAAAGGAGATATACACACAACCTAGACGGCAAGACACACGCAATGGACGTGTCATTCGTCGGCGACGATGGCTGTCCTCGGAAAGCAGAGAGGGACTTGAGATCCATTCCGAGGGCAGCCAGGGTCCCGACCGACGACGCGAGGACCAGTCGAGGGTCTACCACCGAAAACTGAGCTGGGCAACATCGGCTACGACACTCGCGGTCTCGCTTTCGGTGAATAAAGAATTCAACACGAACAGATCTCGATTCATTTTCCGTTCCCATAGGAGTAAAAAGAAGTTAACAAAAGAAATGTCAAAACGCATATTAAAACCTGTAATCTGAAAAATAGCACAGAAATCACGTCCGTATCGTAAACCTGGTCTAAACTTAATTATTCTTAAGAACATTTTTGTGTTTGATCAGCACTGTTTTACATATATACGTATCTGATGGGTTTCTTCTAATCACTTAAACTGGTTTCTACATAATTTGCTCTTCAGTTCCTTCTATGCTAAAGTTTCTAAATAGTTTTAAATTGCAGTTTCACGAAATTGTGAAAATGAAGGAAAGATTAAAAGTTTGAACCACAAATTGTAGAAACCAGCAAGTTGAAGGATTTAGCACTTCCATTTTTATACAAGTAATGCATTATTAACGATACATTAATGCATGTGTAGTCGATGCGTGTTTCTCTGTTTATTCCTTTTCAGAATTAGCATCATGTACTAAAAACTCCTTACTTTTTCACGTAGTTAAGTGCACGCGTGACGCTTTACGAGAGCGTGTGTGTGTGTATAGAGAATATTAACTGTGCAGTAGAGACAGTAAACGATAACTGCGAATTCCAGTATTCTTAATTGTTCAGACTTGCACGAGGGCAAACGGCTTTGTGCTCTACGAATTTCTCAGTACTTTCTATACTTTCATCTATTTTTCTGTCCCCAATAATACTTTTTCCTTCACTACTGCCGAGCCCATGTCGTACTGCTGCACGATTGCCATATCGCATATTATAAACTGTTAAACCTATATAGCCTAATTGTTATATTAATTGTAAGGAACGCGAGATTTAAGTGATGGAGTGGTGGCCTGGTCTTTGTCACCCAGGGGTCACCGGAAGAGAAAGCGCGCGGATACTTGAGAGTGTCATAAATTAAGCCCTTTCCCAGGACAGTTTGGACTAGGAAGCTCCGACGGTTTTTCGGAGCGACGCAGGCATAGGACGCGGAAAAGGGAATTCTGGTTATAACCGTCGAACGAGACGGGCACCCCGGCCATCGCAGTAACCACGGAAATTACAAAATAAAGATACAATTGCTTAATAGCTAACATTGTGTTTGTTTTGTTAATTAAGCATCTTACATAATCTTCAAGTTTGTTATAACATAAATTGAGGTCAAGTAAAGGAGTATTCATTTCCTTACCCACCTCATAAGTATTCCGTAGGGCAGAGCTGCTCAAGCAGACCTCTTTCGGGCATGGACATGTTAGAATTCTTCTTATACCGAAGGTTCTCGGGTAAGTGCCGTGCCATTTGACACAGTCCTCTTCCCGGAGAGTCCCAAGACTCTCCCCACTTCGTGGCGAGATTCTTTGTTTCGAATCCTTATCTCTCTGTACACGCTACGAAGTATCGGTAACGTCGGGCCACCAGCCCCGTGCACACGTCCTCTTTGTGTTCGGCAACAGGACGTCGGGTCCTTTGCCACTAGTTTCTACGTCGCCACCGAACCTATTCCCCAACGACAGATTCTAAGGTTCCGCTCGTTGGCGATAAGATATCTTTTTACAAGAGACCTACGCCGCTAAATGCGTCGCCTCTGACACGTGCGTCTTCGAATAAAATAACTGACGCTAACAGACACCTACCGTTGCCCTCAGACAGCGCCGTGGGCAAAGCTCGGGGCAAGTGACGTGACAGTCGTTAAAGCGGAGTGGGGAACAATGGTTGTTGTGGGAGTGTATAACCAATCAGACTCACGTTGCTTCCGCTAACCAACTTCTCATCTTTGCACAGTGCTTTCAGTCTTATGAAACATACATTTCTATACATGCGTGAGTGTGACTGCGTGCTCCCCATTATCTTATATCCTTCTGTCATCGAAGCATAGTTCTCACTTTTAGGCTCGGTACACACAAGCGATGCAACATCGCAGCGATGACACGTTTATATTTCTCGTAGTCGTATCGCACGCTCGTTAGTGCTCGAATATCGCTGTGTGCTCGAGCTTCTTTGAACACCGCTCTAAGGGCAACTTTGTGATCAGCTGTACCGCAGGGGCAGGACAAGTGAACTGTTGCGCGAAGCTTAAGGTGCCGTCGTGGCGCCGTGGTTGAAATGCTACAATAACGGTTAGCCATTAGTAATTAATATTCCAAGATTTGTTTATACTCGTTATTCTGCATATTTTAAACTCAGTTTCATCTAAAAACAGCTTCTCCAAGTGATGATATTCCCTTATTAGTGAATGAATATGTGGAATTTCAGTGTGAATAAATTACAAATTAAAACTCGAATGTGTATAGGAGTTTCGTTAGAATTAGTCTTTAACTGGTAAATTACTACCGATCTATGCGAACTGACTGCGAATATAAGGTAAGGTTTCTTGGCAGTCTATAACCCGCTCCATGCCCATCACAGTCTTGTTAATTCTGATTACCTTCACGCCCAACGTAGTTTATTCCTGCCACTTGTTTAATGTACCGCCGTTTATGTCAGACTTGAATCGCATCTCAGGGTTTTAAGGTTGTTGCCGGCACTTCCGAGGACTCCCTAGCGTCCTTCACTACATCCAGCTTGTTAGGGCTTGCGGTTGATCTTTCGATCTTTCAAGCTTTGCCGGTTTTTGCACGTGTGTGCCGACTAATGTTCTAAGGCTTCAAAGGACCAGTTTCTTGATTGAAACACTAAGTCTTTATATAAATTCTATTGCGAAGTGAGAGGTGTTTCACTTGCGAGTGGCCAAGTGTTTCTTGCGAGTTGCAAAGTGTTTCTCCTGGAGTCTCTGCGGTTTCCCTCGAAGAAGACTCCTATTTTCCTAAAAACACCCTGATTGGTGATTTTTCCTTTTCTAGATCACCAATCAGTTTACTCCGGTGCATCTCAACCTCCCTCCATTTCGCCCTTAGCGCGTTATCTTAGGATGGGGTAAACAACGACCGGATAAAGTGTTCGGTGGACGGATGCGTGGGAATCCTGTGGAATCTCCGCTTTTCTAGGCTCTGTTAAAGTCAAGTGGCCCATCGACGTTGGCAAAAGTCGTGGGCCACTTTTCTATTTTCCGTTCGGAGAATCCAGGATTTATGGCAGGGGCTGGGCCTAGGGACTAAGTGTCGCAGGCAATGCAATAAACACTTGTGGTGTTTTGAGAAAACGATATTTGCCTGCGACGGCGACCACTTGACTCGCTGCCATAAATCCGGCTACAGGATACGCCTTAACACAGCTCTTCATATATTATACAATTCTTCTTCCTCTTCTTCTCTCTATTTTATTACTCCGCTCCACCTGCAGTATGGAAAGCAAATCGTTTCAAGTTTCATGTCGGTTAAATACATATCATTAAACGTGCATTTTTGCATTAACAAAATAGAACATCTCCCGCCCCTTCCCTCCCTATCGAATAACTAAAATCTACCACTTTTGCGTAATCTATCTACTTCTTACTTTCAGAATTTTCCAATGTCATCCTCCTTTCGAATATCATGGAATCCGTTCTATCAACTGAAAA
>NW_017100493.1:276577-289505 GCF_001263275.1 Habropoda laboriosa | reverse complement strand
TTATAATCTTGTTTGCATCACATTTTTCAAAGATGGAAGCAACTCATTCTCACCTCTGAATAATTCATTGTATAAGTTGGCATTTGTTTGTCCTGCATAAGTATCAACGATGTATGTATAAAAGTATAGATATATGTATCCAAAAATAGTTTGCACATTATGTAACAAACAGTATGTAGCAATCATTATGTAGAAAATTTGAGCGAATATTCTGCAAGCCAAAATAAGACGAAAATTAAGAATAACAAAATCACGTTTAACGTTTAATTTTTTAATTATTAACATTTGAATATATCCCTGTGGTCGAGTAACCCTGTTTACACCAACGAATGTAGGGCACGTCAAGACACAAAACTCCTACAGTGGTTCTCAAAATCAATGACACATGGTTGACAACTTACCTCGTACAAGTAGAGAAGAAGACAGTGACATTCAGCGCAGTAAACGAAATTATCGACTTCTACGACATTGCCGTTTGCTTTATCACAGTTCTATAAATATGTATTCCTTTGTATACTATGATATAACAAACACAATATACACTAACACACAACACATACAAATTACTGAAAAATAATCACTGTATGCTGCAATATTCATATGCAAAAGAAGATAAAGAAAAATAAAGAAAATCTAATGAAAAAGGAATTGAACCTATATTAAAAATATACTAAAATGTAATAAATTAAATTTATCTGATTATACCAAACTAAAACTAATTAACTTATTATTCTATAACTATTAAGTAATGTATAATTAGAAAAAAGAGCTAAAAATAAATACTATGTTGATTTATCGAGTAGCTCTTTAAAAGTTTTAACTCCGTCGTCGAAATGATACTGTCCTTCCAAAGCTGCCATCGTTAACATTCTAACTTTTCCCATTACCATACGCTTATTCAAAAGCGTGCTTCCAGATATTGAGACGGTTCGTTGTCAGTTTCTTTCAGTTTTGGAAGGACAGAATCACTTCGACAACGACACTTTTGAAGAGCTACTCAATGCGATAAGCGAACATAGCACTTATTTTCATTTCTTTCTTCTAATTATACATTACTTTACGGTTATTAAATAATAAGTTAATTAGTTCTAATTCGGCATAATCCATTAAAGTTAATTTACTCAATTTTAGTGTACTTTTAATATAAGTTTAATTTATTTTTGTTTTGTTCTTATTCTCTGTTTTCTATTTTCAAGTCTTATGTGTGCTTGTGAATGTAAATATTATAGCGTACAGTGATTGTTTTTCAGTGATTTGTATGTATTGTGCGTATAATGTACGTTACGTTTGTTATATTACAGTGTATAATAGAATACACATTTGAAGAACTTTCCGACATGCACCAATGTTGTAATCAAGTAAACGGTAAGGTAGAAACCGGCATTGCCTTTTAGAGCGTCGAATGTCACAGTTTTCTATTCCACTTGTACAAGATAAGCTGCCGGCCATGTTTCGTTAGTTTTGAGAATCACTGTTCTACCCGTGTCTTAACTTGCCATAAACTGGCTGGTGTTAGGAGGTTTGCTCTACCTCGGGGATATCTTTAATTGTTAATATCTAAAAAAGAAAGCTTCAAACCCAATTTTGTTATTCTTTATTTTCATCTTATTTTAGCTTGTATAATCACCCCTTAAATTTTCTACCAACTGTTGTTGAACACCCTATGTACTATCTATGTATTTTAAAACTATAAATGAAATCTATGTGCATTGTATTAAAACATTATTGCTTATAAAATCCTTAATTACAAACTAAAAAGTGCCATCTTTTACAGTAGTCATTGTACTGGCTAAATTTATTTAATTTAGTTAAACAAATAAACAACTTCAACAATGTTTCTTTGATCTCTTAACAAAGATTTCTTCTTACTCTTTCCATAATTTACTGTTTGAGAATTCTGTAATGTTAAGTGTCCTTTTACTATACTGATAATTTTAATTGCTATTTCTACTGTTTCAAGATATTCACTTTTCACCCATCTTCTAAATCATATTATTCAATAAAAAATTCTTCATTGTGAAATATATTTCATTAATATTATGAATTATTAAATCTATTCGTGGTTTTAAACAACACATACTACCATTAAATTTAAAAACCAAGTCGCGCTTTTTCATTGATACAATTAGACAATGAAGCGCTCCTTTTAAATCACGTTATAATTGAAAGAGAAGGGTTTAAATATATAAAATTATTAGTACTGCCACCCGTTTAAAATTTCTTTACCTTTTGACTTACCCTTGTATAATTTAGCGTTGTCATTAATAATTTCTTTTGTTTCCAGTTACTGCGAATCATCCGCCTCAAAGACCATGGATACCATTGACAAGACCGAATAGGACAAGACCAACGTGTAAGTTACGCTGAGTTTAATTACATGTAACATTTTGACTGAAAAATCGAACGAAGTGATAGAAGAGTATTGGAACTACAGTTGTTCGTAAACTGAATACTTCAAACCGTAATTCTACGCTCTAAAATGACACTATGAGCTAGTATTATTTGCAAACTACAGTAGTGACATAAACTCATTATCATCTTTGATCTGTCATAACCTTCCACTATTTAACAAGTCTGATTTATTACATTTCGTATGCGACCGATAACAATTCTACAATTTATGCAACAGGTTGAAAGTATGATGATATTTCAGTAATACAATTTGAAATTCAAATTTTGTTAGGTGTATCCTGTAGCCTGATTTATGATCACCCCTTGCATGCAACTAGTTTTTGTTTTGAATAGACAATAGTCATTTATTGCATTGCCTGCAAACCTAGTCTCTAGGTCTAGACATGCCATAAATCCTGGAGTCTCCAAAGGGCCAAATTAAAGGTGTCTCCGAATTTTATCATCGTCGGTGAGCCACTTTGACAAAATCCAAGCCTCGTGGAGATTTCACAAGATTCCCAAGCATTCGTCCACCGAACACTTTCTTCGGTCATTGTGCACCCCACCCTTAAGATAGCGTGTTAAGGGTAACTGGAAGGAGGTCTCGATACATGTAAAATTGTAAATTCACCAATCAGGGTGTTCCACAAACAACTAGTCAAAGAGACCACGGAGACTCCGGCAGATTCGTTTAGGAGGTCTCGATACATGTAAAATTGTAAATTCACCAATCAGGGTGTTCCACAAACAACTAGTCAACACTTCGGCAGAGGTTTCAAAACAATATTGTGTAGGGTACAGGTGCACGCATCGTTGCATCGCTGTCGCGACCGATCCGCATTTGTTTGCCCGGGAAACCACCAGCGGTAGTGGCCACCTAGATTTCGACTGTTTTATGTACATATTCGAGTACTCGTGAGATACCCGGGTCGATCGGGTTATTTTCATCTACCCGGGTATCTCATGGGTAGTCAGATACCCGGTTAAAAGTAATAGCCCCAGTTTAGAGCCGCTACGCACTATCGACCAGTCGTCGGCAAGCACTGGGTTCAGGACAATACACGAGCTCGTACGCATTTGATCCAAGCGACCACGAAAACACAAGCACTGGCGTTAAATAAAGTACATTGAATGTGTTGCGCCTACTCGTGTTTGATCTCATGATCGCTCGAGTGTTGCTGATTTTGCACGCGGTGTGCCGACTGAGGTAAACTAAAGTGTTCGAAAGACCACTTCCGTGTTTCGGAAGACAAAAAATGACTATATGTATCGGTTTCTAAGAGAGCTATTCCGCACGGTGATCTAGAGGATTCTGGTCAATCGAGGAACCGGAGAATCCCCAAGATCCCTCGGCCACGATACATTCGGCGGAGATGAGATGCGCGGATTGGTCAACTACATTTGTGACGGGGGAAATTGGTGCACGTGAAAAAATAATGTACCATTGGGGCCTTCATACCCAATGTTAAGCACTCGGGTACTAATTTCCGCGTGCTTCGAATATTGCACTAGGTGCCGTCTGAAGATTGAATGTATTGCGTTGAGAGTCTGACGGAATCCTTAGGATTCCTGATGTAACTGCTGGTCTGTGTACTAACACTCTGTGGTCTTAAGCTAAGTCGGCCTTCTTATCGAGTCGTCCCTTCTCCAAATCTTCTGAAATTTGAAGAAGGGGCGCGAAGGGAGGTTCTTAAAATTACTAAGTGACCAACCCCGTATCACCCCCTTCCATTGCGCCCGGAGCGCGTCACGTCCTCGGAGCGGGGGTGACGAAGCTGGTCCTTGCTGGATGGAAATATGACAACAAGGGGGGAAAACCCTGCCAGGTCAACTCTGACTCTCCGACTCGTTCGGAAGGTCAGGTACCGAGAGGCCTCGGCAATTGCATCGGTTTCGGAGACCCTTTGGGGGTGACTTTATGATACCTTGCCTTACTGACTGAATAATAGCCTATTCTTTAATATTTGAGAAATTCTACGTGCCGCATGTTGACTGCAGACCGGTCTGCTAAATTAAAATAACGGTTTGCTGAACTAGAAATCACGTATCATAAAATCGTCCCCTTGCTGTCCTAACACCCAAATAGGAGACCGATAAGAGAGAATAGAGAAGGAGTAGTTGGCGTAGTGCGCAAAGCCTCGGCTGCTAAGCCGAAGGTCCCGGGTTCGATTCCCGTTGGGTCCCTCAACATTTTTCCGTCGGTTCCTATCAATAATAATTGAAATTACATGTTCCTCGATCTTGGAGTTTCCCGATCTATACTTGATTTCAAGAATCGCAACTCCAGTAAGAGTAAACTTTACCAATTTCGAAGATTATCGTTACGGAGCAGAGTAATTAACGATCTCCCACGCAGCATCGCAATTAGGTCGGGCTGTTCGGTACCGAACGTGACAATGGACGCCTCCTCAATAAGCCTAAACCGTTATCCTTTCGGCTTTATGACACGTACGATCAGTCCAAGCTATTTTAGAGTGCCTCCCTTTTTTCTAATCGCTTTATTAACACCTTTCTCGAGGACGAGGCCCAGAAGGTGTTTATGGTTATTGAACCTTTACGTTTTGCTCGCCACGTTTCCCTCAATAGCTAGTGACTTATCGTAAAGTCGCACTCGCAACACGAAAATTCAAAATCCCGTTAAGGCCAATTGCCACGTGGGTCCGAGTCCCCGGTCGCGATCATGCTCTACTCCATCATCTCGGAAATTCCGGAGTGGGCGCAATGCTCCTGACTCAGGGAGGACGACCCTTAAATTTTAAATGATATGTTAACACATCTTCGCTGGTTAAAAGATTAAAATTAAAAAAAAACAAACACAAGTAGAAGAAATAATTTAATTTTATAATAAGTTAATTTTTATTCCACTTTGCTTTCGAGCGAATCGAGTGTTGTTGTTACATCGTGTATTCACGGCATATTTATTTTCTGTTACAGGTATATTTACAGTAATGTGTTATAATGTGCTCTGTGACAAATATGCGACACGGCAAATGTATGGTTATTGTCCAAGCTGGGCGCTTGATTGGGAATATCGGAAAAAAGGGATTCTCGACGAGATACGACATTACGCAGCAGACATTATCAGCCTGCAGGAGGTCGAGACGGACCAATTCTACAATTTCTTTCTGCCGGAGCTCAAACACGACGGTTACGATGGAATTTTTTCTCCAAAGTCTCGAGCGAAGACAATGGCGGAAAACGATCGTAAATACGTTGACGGCTGCGCTATTTTTTATAGGACGGCCAAGTAAGTGCAACGTAGTTGAAAATGTAATTAGAAGTATTATAGAGTGTTCGGCAACAGTTGGTACAAAATTAAGAAATGATTCTACAAGCCAAAAAGACGAAAATTAAGAATAACAAAATTGCGTTTGAGGACTCATTTTTTAGTTATTAACGTGTAAAAATATCCCTGTGGCCGAGCATACCTCCGTACACCAACGAATGTACGACATGTCAAGACACGGGAAAGATGAAAACCACGACAAAAAAATGGGTTCACGATTTCCATTAAAAATAAACACAATTTGCTTGGAACGACAATGATAAAACATTGTTACATGATGAGAGTGGATTTATTCGATTAGTATTTATCTAACTATTCTATAATATAGAACACTAAAATGCATCACAATAACAGTTCTGTTTCTTGTAAATTTCTTTTAAATTCAACGTATTTAAGAATGTTGAATGAAATGACAAACGAACACAATGTAAACAATTTTTATACACAACGTGTCCCAGATTTTTCGGTCAAAAAATATTCAAAATATATTCGATTTGTTAATATCTTCTATGGCGGTACCTCCTACGCTCCACCACCAGAGGGACGGGCAAACCACTAATTCCCACTAGTCCTTACTATAGACACTTCGTATATACAGGATGTTTCGTAAAGAGTGTAACACTCGGAAATGGGAGATTGCTGGGGTGACTCTGAACAACTTTTTCCTTTACCAAAATGTTGCTTGAAGCTTCGTTTTTGAATTATTAACGAAAAACACTGGCCAATCAGAGCGCGCGTAGAGCCCGCGCCCAGACACGGGAGAGCAGAAACTCATCCGCGCGCAATCGTGAACAAACGCATTGGCACAGCGTGGGTATCGAGGGAAGCGTGCAGCAAATGATACATCGTCTTAAATTAAGAATAATCTGGAATTATTCGTTATTCACGAATAACAAATAAACCAATAAGTCGGACCAATTCTACGTAACTTGTCCACGGTACCGAAAAGAATTTTTTATTCTAATAGGGAAGCGTGCAGCAAATGATACATCGTCTTAAATTAAGAATAATCTGGAATTATTCGTTATTCATGAATAACAAATAAACCAATAAGTCGGACCAATTCTACGTAACTTGTCCACGGTACCGAAAAGAATTTTTTATTTCTAATAGAACACATTACAATATGCATAAATAATATGTCAATAGTTAGAAATAAAACTATTTAAATATGCTGTGTGATGCATTAGGTGAAAATTTTACAAATACTACCATTTATTCAAATTAAATGCTTTTACTAATTTTGAGATCGCCGGTCACCAATCACCCCCACTAATTTTGAGAAATTAATAACTGTTTTCGATACTTTTATTCGTTATCCGAAAGGAATAAAGTGCTTTATTACTTATGAACAACTTACCCATTCGTCCACGAATTAACCTGCTTCGACGGAAGTGGGTCATTGTGCCGATCCTGACTTTTCAAGGCAACCCTCAACAGCTGATGTTACGGCCGGATCGACGGAAGTGGGTCATTGTGCCGATCCTGACTTTTCAAGGCAACCCTCAACAGCTGATGTTATGGCCGGGTCGATGAACTCACTTCACTGCACAGCCACTTTTACTGTTTTCGACGATATTATAAAAAATAAATCGTTTACTATACGCTTCCCTCGATACCCACGCTGTGCCAATGCATTTGTTCACGATCGCGCGCGGACGAGTCTCTGCGCTCCCGTGCCTGGGCGCGGGCTCTACGCGCGCTCTGATTGGCCAGTGCTTTTCGTTAATAATTCAAAAACGAATCTTCAACCAACATTTTGACAAAGGAAAAAGTTGTTCAGAATCACCCCAGCAACCCCCCATTTCCGGGTGTTACACTCTTTACGAAACACCCTGTATACAATTTCTGACCTATGTAAGTATAAAAGTTCCCCGCGTCTAAGGCTGAGGTTTCCTACCTAGCCTTACTGACAAGTTTTGTCCGATGGCGCATCGTCCGACCAGTAAAATCATAAAAGCGCATAGAAATACACCTTTTTTCCAGCTTTAATTCTAAACTCTATACAAATTCTCTTCAGTTTGTAATTTCAAGACCCCAACAAAAATTTCTCTCTTGCCATAAAACAAGGTCAAGACGCATTCTAGTCATTTTCACCATCCTTCTCTCTTTTCCGGGTTTTTCCTACATTCCTCCAGTTTTCAGAATCCTACTACTATGTTAAAGTTGTTAAAGTTAAAGAGTCAAAAGTGGAAACGGGTGGAGCGAGGAGAATACCTCTCTTGTCCCTGTGCCGTCTCACCAGTAACTTTTTTCATCTCTGCATTAAAAAGAAAATTTTGTCAAGTCAACTAACACGACTCAACCATGACTCGTAAAAATCATTGTTCGATATTAACATTGAAATGTAATATTCCATTTCTCACGTCGTTCTTATGATTTTTTTCTCGCTCTTTCACAGATTTACTCTAATAAAGGAGCATTTAGTCGAATTTAATCAACTAGCAATGGCCAATGCAGAAGGGTCTGACAACATGTTGAATCGGGTAATGCCGAAAGATAATATTGGACTGGCCGCCTTGCTTAGGACCAAGGAGGCTGCTTGGGACAACGGTAAGTGATCTTATAAATTTGTATTTATTAATGACAATCGCAAATATGAATAATCAAATTCCTTTGAATTCGTACAATTTAAAATTATAGCAAATAATACTGCCTAGTATTAACCTAGTATTAGGCCATTATTTTATCGGTATAAAAGTTCGTTCGTTCGCAATTGATGTTCAATACTTGGTATAGCCGGTGGAACCGATATAGTGAAGTCGTGAAACCAGTCAGATATCAAAGTACACGTATGTAGTGCAAGCGCCAAAACAGCCATTCAGTGGAGATAAGGAGCTTGAGTCTCGCTGTCAACTGGGCCGTCCGATGTCAACTCGAAATTGGATCTTCCATGGCAGTATACTTAAAACATTTGTCTGCGCCTTAATCGTTGACAGCTGCAGGTTAATTTTTACCAATACGGAATTTACAATTGAGCAGGAGGCTTAATACCGTATATTTTAGATGCAAAATTGGAAGCAGCAATTTGAAATATCATTTGACAAATAACGCGTACAGCCCTGAGTGCGGCTACATATTTAATGCTTTAATTTACGACCTCATTATTATAAGATCGGAGCCTCTGTGCTTATTAAAAAGGAACAAATAACAACGAGAAAGTCAAGAGGGCGTCTTGGCTATGGGCCTAAAGTCCCGGCTTGCCGGCTTACTGGTCCCTCGTATTTTTCCTCAGCTCCTACACTATATCGCTTCCACCAACTATACTTAGCGACGCGTTACCTCGAAGAATGATATCACGATACCACTGCCCGGTGTGGTATTGAATACACACCGCTATATTTAATTTCCTCTACAAAATATTAAGTTCTACATGCAATTTATTTAGAATTACATATCACATAATGTTTCTTCTCGATACACCGTAATTCTTTTGTGAATTTCACGGAGTTGTAAATAAGTTCTGCTTACGCTCGTTTGCAACAATGTACAAAACGTTGGCTATTATGAAATTAATCACAGCCTCGTTGAAATTTAAGATTTCGTGATATCAGGTTATATGGTTGACGTGCTGTCGTGTTGTTGTGTATATTTTCATGGTTTACTACGAGTCGTGTTTTACAGACGTATTATTACAAAATATCGTGTTTGAATTAGTGCTCTTACTATCCGAATTACTCATTATAACTCGATCTCAATCGAAATACAGATCTAAGTATCCGAATATCCGTACTTGGATCCGACTATCTGAGTACACCTGCTTTAGGATACTTATCATAACAAATATAATAAAACTCTCCTTATTTGGATTATGAAATATATGTGCACGTATGATGAAAGTAGTATGCATAATACTGTGGAGTATAAGAAAAAATGTAATTTATATGTAATATTAATGTAACGTTAATTTACGTGTAACTTATTCTCTCAATACATAACGTAGTTGACGACTTGACGACAATTGATTGTCGAGAATCGTTAGTTGTCGATCGCCTGAGAAACAAAAGATGTAGCCCATTTTTATCTGTAAATGCAATTATCTCCAGAACTGTGCGTTACTCAAAAACATGTTTCAAATAGAATTTGTTTGTTTCGAGGGGGAAGCAATTTAGTATAGTTAGTTTGTCTGTATGTGGACGCGTGAAGGACATATGAAGGTCAACACTATTTTTTAAAATGGAATCATATAATTTTTTATACATTAGTCGATGCATCTCGGTATTCTCTACAAAACAGTATTAACGCGTATTTATGTCGAAAAGTCATTAGTTTAGGAGATATTGTAATCTCAATATGTATTACAAAATGATTATAGTAGTCTTTCAGAACAGTAAACATTACTACTACAATCACTTTGCAATACACATATGAATAGGTTAACACACTGTTTTTAGCGAATGATGAGCTGAATCGTTTGATGCATTAAAAAATAGGATTTTGTATTTAAAAAGAAAAACTTTACCTTCATATGTCCTCAACGCATATCCACTTATAAACATTCTAATCATATTATCATACAATGTCCTCCTCGAAACCCTTCAACTTTTGTTTGAAGCCTTTTTTGATGTAATTAACAGTTTTGAAAATATTTCAGCTTCGAATCTTTGGTGACTCACCCGATATATAAACGGGAGCCTTTAGTGAGGGCTAGCGAGAATTGGTCGTTAGTCCGTCCCTCTGGTGGTCGAGCGTGTGAGATACCACCACAAACTCTGGAATATTGCCCGTTTTTCTTGAAGAAACATTTAAATTATAACAGGAGAATGTCAATGCATCGTACAGAGTCCATACTTTTGTTTCATATTTGCCAGGTTTATATGGCATATAAACTTTAAATGGGCAACGATCCCAAATATTGACGAGCTACTCGTCATTTGTGCCCTTACTCGAAGCCTCATACGATTCCAGACAATTTACTGCAAAAATAGTTGTCACATTTCTGAGTGGTGTCAACTTATCTGCTAGTTTTCTTTCACCTCTGGTATTGAAATCATCGAAGGGAATAAATCGTAGAATTTCTCTAAATCTGTCCTGAGACATGATTCGTACTTCCTCGGAATTCCTTAAATCGACCAACAGTCAACAGCAATCCAAAAAATGCGTCAAGTTTCTTTTCTATTGTTCCATCAAATTCTTCGGGTTTTTGGTTCGTGTACCAAATTATTATGTCTATGATTTCACCGTTGATGAAAAGGTGGAAAGCACTCTTGCATAGTACAGATAATTCCGCTTTTTGCAGTCAAATTGCTATTGCGAACTATACATTGTCAATTTTTTATATTCGAAGCAATGCAGTACTTCCACGCACATACATACGTCCAGCAATAATTTATTGTCGTTAATTGTACTGTTGTTCGTTTCGTTATCGTTATGTAGGTTTCTGCCTACGTATGAGTATGGTTTATTTATATTTGCCTTTTCCATTATTGTGCGGACGGTGTTTCCTAGAGGTGTGCGAAGACCCGAAAATGTTGGGAAGCCGATAGTCGGAGCGGGTCGGAAAGAGTTCGAATCAGGTTCTCGAAAATTTCTCGCGACTTGAGAATTTCGAGAACCCAAATCACGTTTCAGGACTAGTTGTAATACGACCATAATACGCGCCCTAAACTAGTTCCCACACGTGATTCGGGTACTCAAAATTCTCGGGAATCCCGACATTCTCGAAACGCGAGATATTTTCTAGAACCCGACCTGATCTCGAGAAAAATTCTCGACCAGACCCAACCCGACTCGATGCCGAGAAGAATTCTCAACCCGACCCAACGTGACCCAACATTTTCGGGTTCTTGCACACCTCTAGTGTTTCCATTGTCAACAGGTTGGATTGTCAAGGTCGTTGGTATTGCTATTAAGTGTATTACTGTATTTATATTTGGGTTGGTCGTGAGACGGTTTCTGAATGGTGGATAGATCTGTGCTTGAATTTGTTTTCTGATAATGCACCCTTTATGGTTGGGTAGATGTTTCCCTTGACAATTTACGTTCTCGACATTTTCTATCCGTCTTTGCTGGGGGCATCGCTTGTTAAATGTTCTTGGGCACATTTTACACAGACTGGTTTTCTATTGCAATAGTTCTTTTTATGGCCTAGTGTCTGGCATCTCATATATGTATGTAGTATCTGGCATCTTCTATTGTGACAATTGTGTTGCATATTAGATTGCTATTATATATTTCTTTATTATTAGCTGTTGGAGTTAATTCCACAAGGAACATTGATAAAGGAGTTAGAGGTGTTGTTTTTCGTTTAGTTTATTACATTTAATGCTTGGTGACCTTCTTATTCTAAATCGTATTTTATTTTTTTGGTATCAAGTTTTGGGTGGTCATTTTATAAATATTTCATATCTTCTCTCATTTTTCTCTTGAAAGGTGTAATATTAGCGTCTTTTGCTCTTAATGCTTTTATCAATTTGCTGTAGTCCTCGGGGGCAGTAATTTGGATTTTTATATGTATTTTGGTCTAGTAGCTGATAAAGTAATTTCATCAGTGGGTTCATTATGTGAACTTCAATAAATACTGGTGGCAGTTTGATCGTTTTTGTTAATGGTTCTCTGTCGTGATTTAGTATTTCATATCTGTTTGAAGTTTCTGTTGGGATAGGGTGTACTAACCACTTTATTTTTTTTCTTATATTGTCACCATTTGGAATTATTTCGATTAATCTTCTTTTCCTGGCTGTCTTAAGTTGAATCCAGTCCGACTGTTGTATTTCTGTCACAGTATCTGAATCCATATAGCTTGAGTTTTCCTCCTATAGCATGGAATTGTTAGTTGGTGGTGATTTATGTGTATTCATTTATTAAAAAGCTAAATTCTGAGCTATCGGTTTTACCAGTTCTTCAGAGATAGTAATTTGAAACTAGAATTCCACATACATACTTCAGTTATTTTTTATTACATGAAAGATTTGCAAGGAAGAAGATATAGGTTTTAACTGAATAAATATTGCAATACAGAAGTTTTTAGTCTTTCAGGTCATGGTTTTCAAGATTTCAAAATCAACACTTTCTTAAATACATAATCTTCAAATTATGTTGAACAATAAAAACCATATTTATTCAGATGAAAAAGTACAACATAATATTTGTGTATTTGTGCAAATTTGTATCTTATGTCTTACTCCTTTAAATATTTTCTCATATCAGAAACAGCAGAGACTTTTAAAATTTTTAGATAACTGCTTTTATATTATGGTAAATCTTATTTATTGGTTTCTATGCACATATATGAAGCGCTTAAAGATTTAA
>NW_017100493.1:270819-275643 GCF_001263275.1 Habropoda laboriosa | reverse complement strand
CTAATAAATAATTTATTTTATAAGTCATAATATAGAGTAACTTATATAAATTAAGAACTTGCCATAAGATAAATTATTTTGAATCAGATATTTAATAAAAATACCTGTTACACTACTAGTTTTGAGAGGTATATACAGTTTTCTTAAAACATTACTATTAATGTAAAAACACCATAGAGGAGAGCACAAGGATACGCAATAAGTAAACGTTGATTTTCTTCTCCTGACATAGTAGTAAAAAGTCTAGATGCTGAAATTGTTGACCAAGCTACTGCAAATATTACAAGGACTAAACCTATTGGGCCACGTAAAGTTGTAAAAATACTAAAACCAGCAAGAGCTACTATGGGTAGTAAACAGTAACCAAGTACAGATGCTACAGAAGATAATGTAATATTACTAGAATTACTCATTAATGACTGGAGAATGTACATTACAATACAGGATGTCATTGCTAAACCATAAACATAACCAAACTGTGATTTAGATCCAGCTAAGGAGAGAAACCCAGCTAGCATTAAACAGAATGCTATTGGACCTGCTAAATCAGAATCCTGAAGTAAATAATGTGCATCGTCTATCTGTCCCCTCCTATGAAATGGGTTTAAAACGGCTAATATTTTTTGTAATATTCGATCAGGGTCTATGCCTAATTCTTCCAAGAGTGGTGGCTCCTCTTCTTCATCTACAAATCCAGCAGACCCTAAAATTTCGGATTGAAAATAACAAAAATTCTTTCACATATAACCTAAAACACTGATTTCTATACGATTATTTCAATTATAAACCTTTTGTAAAGTTATCCTGATGGTACATATCACCACCAAATACATTTTGAGTAGGATCTAGATAACCTTTTTGTTTATAAGGTGAATAACCTCCGGATTGTTGATCACTGTACGTCTGAAACTCGAATTGTTGGTTATCCGTAGGTTGTCCAAAACTAGGGGGATCAAAATTATATTGACCCTGAGGTGATTGCCTCCAATAATCATCGTTTCCTGTGTAACCAGACATTTTTGTAGTATTTGAAGTTTGAAATTCAACAAATCATTTCGACCATCATTAACAAATGGATACGACCGTATTGACAACAACACCGTTTTAATTTTTAGATGTGTCACATGATGGCGCAGCACGAAATAATAATGTAGGGTCGTTGTTGGGGAATTCTAAAGTTCCCTATGACGCTCCAGTAACGACAAATCTCGTTTACAATTAATTGAACTTTATACATATATGTATCTTTATATGCAAATTTAATAAAAGAGGATTTTTTACATCTGTCGATTTTACCATCTTTAAGGTATGGATTGTATGATTAACCGCGAATCATTCCCGCCAGTTTCTAGAACTGTAAGCTCGAGGCAGGCCTCGGCGTTGTCTCAACAGGTATTGAATTACCGAAATAAGAAAAATATCATTTTTTATATTTTGTATTATATTGTTGCGAGATTACTTTAGTCGGATTATTGAGATTCGTACGATTAAAACGATAGCAAACATAACTATATTTGTATTAACTTTTGTATTAATTTTAAGCTAAACGAGTAATACAGTAGTGTCCGGATATATGTATGGCCAAAAAGTGATTGAGGAAGTGGAAGGTGTAATAATAATAATAACAATAAAAATAGGAAGAACAAGAATAAAATAATTAAACCAAAAATAAATAAAATAAAATTAGGAATACAAAGTGAGAAAAAAAAATAATTTTTTAAATATTTTATTTTAACAATACCCAAGCTTGGTCGCTAATTGATTGAATTTTCTTACAATTACGTTCTTCCGACAATTCTTGAATAGGAACTAAACTAAAGAAATAATTATTAGGAGTAAGAAATTACTTAACTCAATAGTATTATTACACTCAACTATTCTGTCTTACTCGTACTGCCTACTTCTCACTGTTACCCTTGATGCACGCCCAACAGAGTGAGCCGGAGTCAGATAATGTCGACCACTACTCAAAAATTTACCTCTCCGAATATATGGCCAGGCGCAGTCCCGAGCGGTGAGGGCATATCAAAAACTCTGATTTTTTACACGATCGGTATTTCAAAACGTTGGACACAAAAATATATCATATTAAGTGCAAGGTCTCTCCTGTACCCCATCTGTGATATAACTATAGAACAATTATCCCCAGGTTCCTGCTTAATAAAATGACTTTCATCACCGGTGACTTCCACTCGAATGACTGTCACACTGCTCGTCACATCTGAAACATAAAAGTGAAAAAGGTCGTGCTGCAGGATTACTCCCGCGCGCTTCTACGATTTCCGGCGAATCCTCCCTAATGGAAACGGACTCTTCGTTTTTCTTTTTGGCGCCATCACGTTGCGCCATCACTTGGCAAACATTGAAAATTAAAAGTGTTGTCAATACGGTCGTATCTTTTGTCAACAATAGTCGAAACGATTCGTTGAACTTCAAATTTCAAATAAAGAAATTAATCTGTATATCCACATACTGCAGAAATGTCTGGTAACACGGGAAACGATGATTATTGGAGCCAACCGATTCAGAATCAATATAATTTTGATCCCTCCAGTTTTGGACAACCTACGGATAATCAACAATTCGAGTTTCAAACGTACAGTGACCAACAATCCGGAGTTTATTCGCCTTATAAGCAAAAAGATTATCTAGATCCTACTCAAAATGTATTTGGTGGTGATATGTACCATCAGGATAACTTTACAAAAGGTTTATAATTGAAATAACTATATAGAAATCAATGTTTTAGGTTATATGTGAAAGAATTTTTATTATTTTCAATCCGAAATTTTAGGGTCTGCTGGATTTGTAGATGAAGAAGAGGAGCCACCACTCTTGGAAGAATTAGGCATAGACCCTGATCGAATATTACAAAAAATATTAGCCGTTTTATACCCATTTCATAGCAGGGGACAGATAGACGATGCAAATTATTTACTTCAGGATTCTGATTTAGCAGGTCCAGTAGCATTCTGTTTAATGCTAGCTGGATTTCTCTCCTTAGCTGGATCTAAATCACAGTTTGGTTATGTTTATGGTTTAGCAATGACATCCTGTATTGTAATGTACATTCTCCAGTCATTAATGAGTAATTCTAGTAATATTACATTATCTTCTGTAGCATCTGTACTTGGTTACTGTTTACTACCCATAGTAGCTCTTGCTGGTTTTAGTATTTTTACAACTTTACGTGGCCCAATAGGTTTAGTCCTTGTAATATTTGCAGTAGCTTGGTCAACAATTTCAGCATCTAGACTTTTTACTACTATGTCAGGAGAAGAAAATCAACGTTTACTTATTGCGTATCCTTGTGCTCTCCTTTATGGAGTTTTTACATTAATAGTAATGTTTTAAGAAAAATGTATATACCTCTCGAAACTATTAGTATAACAGGTATTTTCATTGAATATCTGTAGGAGCCGAGAAAAAATACGAGGGACCAAGCAAGAATAAAACCCGCGACCTCCGGCCGGCAAACCGGGAGTCTATACACATAACCTAGGTGCCCTCTTAATTTCCTTGTTATATGCTCTTTTTTTTGTTGGTCATGAAGGCCCCGATTCTACATATCTGATTCAAAATATTTATCATATGCCAAGTTTTTAGTTTATACAAGCTACTTTCTATTATCACTTGAAAAATAACATATTTACTAGTATAATATAGGTACCATTTAGATTTAGATTTTTTGGTCATATTATTGACACAAATATATATAGAACCAATATAAATTTAATTTAAATTGTCAGTATAGCTTGTACAAATATCAATGTAATATAGATATATATATATCGGTTTGAGTGTCAAACAGCGCGATCGCGTTGCTCGTATTTGACATCAAAAAGTGCCATCGCATCAGGTCACGAGTGTAAATTTTATTTCATTTCTTATAATCAGTCTATTTTTTTATAAAAAATTAAACAAAAATCCTGCACATAATCAATTTTGCCTTTGTTTCGCGTGATTTCTAAACAGTCGTATTTTGTAAAAATGTCCAAAACGAAAGTTTTGCAATATTTCAACATCAAATGAAAGAAACGCGATCGCGCTGCTTGGCATTTTTCGGTCATATTTCTGCAATAACCCGTGGCACTTAAACGGATATACAGAATTAGGATATTCACGTAACTTGACGACCTGAAATTGCTTGAAAACTATTCGCTGTACGAAATAGTGTATGGAGCAAAAGTTACATGATTTCAAGGGGGACATATGTTAAGATAATTTTTTTTTTCTACATAAAGTTTTGAAGGTCACCATGATTTTTTTAAATGGAATATTATTTTTATTTTTTTCCGAAAATTAAGAGAGCATCAAAAGTCGAGTAAATAAATATTAAGGTGCAATATGTCTAAACTGAGTAGTTATTAAGATATTTACAATTGAAGTTCTATTCTATTGAAATCAAATTTATATAAAAACACGCAAAAGTATATTTCTCTACCCATAAATTTGATTTCAATAGAATAGAACTTCTATCATGAATATCTTAATAAATATTCATTTTAGACATAGTATTAGATTTAATATTTATTTACTCAGCTTTTAATGCTCTCTTCATTTACGGAAAGAAATGTAGAGTAATCCGTTTAAAAAAATCATGGTGAACTTCAACACTTTAAGTATAAAAATAATGTAAAAAAAAATTATTGTAACATATTTCCCCCTTGAAACCATGCAAATTTTGCTTCATGCACTATTCGTACAGCGAATAGTTTACGAACAATTTCAGGTCGTCAAGTTAGGTGAATCACTCTGCATATATATGTATATTAGCAATGCAACAATTATTTATATAATATCTTTTTACATGTATTGATACGA
>NW_017100493.1:262868-270581 GCF_001263275.1 Habropoda laboriosa | reverse complement strand
TTCAGAGATGAAATTATTAATATTTTTTCAAACTTATAAACTATTTTTTCTATTGTAAAGAAAATTTTAATACGAACATTTAAAGAGAAGGTATAATACATGTATAATACATTAAAGAAATCATATTAAATCATGTTACAATACAAATTAGTTCATATCATTATATGGTGTGGTTAGAGGTATTTATTAAATAACTCTGGTAAGTAAATGCATTATTACCAATATTATCTTTGATTTCATTGCATAACTGCATAAATAAATGGAGTTTAAATTTATTATATATTCCTCTTTGTGCTACTTAAAGATTCTCCGTTCTAATATTTAGTATGTACTTTTTATTGTTTTAAAATTCTATCTTTTAAGGAAAGGTTAAAATATGAAATAATTTGTATTTAGTATCTCTCAATTTGATACATTATAATTGAAGTCAGAATTAACATTAAAATTTAGTATGAATACAATTTGCACCTGTTGTATCTTGGTCATAATCTGTGTCATTATGAAACAAAATATTCAGGCAATAAAGAAGAAACAGAATAGAATAAATTGACAATTTTGTTATAGAATATAGAATAACAACAGAATTGGATACATTTTATTTTACATTTAAATCTTTAAGCGCTTCATATATGTGCATTGAAACCAATAAATAAGATTTACCATAATATAAAAGCAGTTATCTAAAAATTTTTTAAATCTACTGTTTTTGATATGAAAAAATATTTAAAGGAGTAATACATAAGATACAAATATGCACAAATACACAAATATTATGTCGTACTTTTTCATCTGTATAAATATGGTTTTTATTGTTCAACATAATTTGAAGAAAACATAATTTAAGAAAGTGTTGATTTTGAAATCTTGAAAACCATGACCTGAAAGACTAAAAACTTCTGTATCGCAATATTTATTCAGTTAAAACCTATATCTTCTTCCTTGCATATCTTTCATGTAATAAAAAATAACTGAAGTATGTTGAATTCTAGTTTCAAATTGACAACTACAACTGACAACTTGAAGTAATTAGTAAATCATCGCTGTGTGAAGAAATTTGTAAAAAAAAAATGCAATTACATAACTTCAAAAGCGACGTACCCTACAATGATTATTTTTTAATGTTTACACCTTAAGTTATGACGGTCATCGTAAATTTTTAGAACATCCCACATTTTTGTGAACAGGACATCAAATATAAGCAAAAAAGTATTAAAGTGTAATAGATCCGAAGTGGATATTTATTAAGCTGATAATATTAAGACCACCTCCTTTAGAAACAGTTATTTATTTCTACCAAATTAGTAAATTGTATGATAAAGCCATTGTTATCATGGCACGTCCGAGCCCTCCTGTCTTACACCCGACACATCCTCCGGTGTCACGCGTCGTTAACCAATCCCGAATAAACCGCCTCCTTCGGCTACCTTCGTTAACCATACGTTGGCACGTCCGAGCCCTCCTGTCTTACACCCGACACATCCTCCGGTGTCACGCGTCGTTAACCAATCCCGAATAAACCGCCTCCTTCGGCTACCTTCGTTAACCATACGTTGGCACGTCCGAGCACTCCTGTCTTACACCCGACACATCCTCCGGTGTCACGCGTCGTTAACCAATCCCGAATAAACCGCCTCCTTCGGCTACCTTCGTTAACCATACGTTGGCACGTCCGAGCACTCCTGTCTTACACCCGACACATCCTCCGGTGTCACGCGTCGTTAACCAATCCCGAATAAACCACCTCCTTCGGCTACCTTCGTTAACCATACGTTGGCACGTCCGAGCACTCCTGTCTTACACCCGACACATCCTCCGGTGTCACGCGTCGTTAACCAATCCCGAATAAACCACCTCCTTCGGCTACCTTCGTTAACCATACGTTGGCACGTCCGAGCCCTCCCGTCTTACACCGAACACCTTCATATCCGGTGGCACACGGTGTAAACTATACGCTAGTGGACCATCTCCTTCGGCTACCTTCGTTAACCATACGTTGGCACGTCCGAGCCCTCCTATCTACACCCACGTCTACCGCGAATCGGGAAACACGCGCCTTTATATCAGGACCAAAACCCGAACGACGTCGCAAGGCTGGTGATACCGGTCAAAGTCCGCGAGCACCTGACAGCCTGCCGACGACCGTTCGGAACGCGAGTCGTAAATCCCTATAATAAAAGGGGTGACAGCGGTGGAACAAGCCGTGCACACACCCTTTTTATAACAATTAGAAGAAAAAGGCAAAAATACATTGACTAACGTATGTTTAAAGTAGCAAATTGTTTTCGAAAATTTGTTGAATGTTATATTTCCCTGAAAAGTTGAAATTTAGTTTTTGAGAATGTTTTACTATCATTAGCAGATGTTTTTCCCAATTAAATTATTATATTTTTTATGTAAAAATGTTCAAGAACTTTCCTTAAAACATCCAAGGATCTTTTGTAAGTTGCTCTCGAGTGGAACACTTGATTGGTTAGTAATATTATTATTGAAGAATTGCTTCCAAAATACAAAACAGTTTCATTCTTCTGAGAGTACTATGTACTACGGTTATGTATTATAACCATCCAACTTGCGAACCATCCAGCAATATTCATGCATAGAAAAAAGGAAATGGACCTTTATTATTAAGGGTTTTTGACACAGACATCCATTATAGCTATGTTTGAGAACTTTTAATTAAAATTTTTATGGTACAGTTAACCATTGTTTATATATAAAAATATTTCTATTTAGTAGTATTTGTAAAACACTTGTTAGACTTATTCTGTTTTTGTTTCATATATTTTTGGTTATTTAATATTTTTTATTTTTTTAATTTGTGAAAGAACAATTCGGTTGCATAAAAGTTGGCTGTGGCACACGAAAACTACAGAAATACTTATGAAGAAATTAGCAACATTCCAATTTTTTATTTACAATGCACAGATGTGCACTTAATAGCTATTATTTTTATTTTTACTAATAATTCTTTTGCGTTAGAATATTAAAACTTAAATAGTATATCAACTTTCAGTGATTATAAGCTACTTTCTTATTCTCTATGTGACAAATACTTTTGTTATTTTATATCAACTTCTTTCTTGTTATAACCTCCATTATTACTGTCGATATTGTTATTCTTAATTTAATTTTTTAGCATAATTTAATTATATGTAGTTTAAGAATAATGTAATACGTGGTTTATGTTTTAACCGCTTTTTTATTTACTTAAAATACTAATTTTCATGTTTTTTTGGTATACAAAATTTGTATTAGAGTCTATTTTAATCTAAGTAATCATTTATTTTTTTCAGTATTTCCCTTAGATTAAATATATTGTACACGATATTATAGAAAAATATAACATGTATTTATGAATAATACTGTTTTACTTTTTGCATTGTTTTTTTTGTTTTCTTGTAAGAATTTGTAAGTAATAATAAGAGCACTAAGTTTCTACACATCCATGATCACTATCCTACCTCAATCTTATTTCCAACTAGATTACAGAAAGTGCAGATAATTCTGAGAGTTCTGTTTGATACATGCAACCCTCCTTTAACACGGTTTTGATATAACATGGTGCAAAAATTGCGACACCCCTCCTATAACACGATTTCCATATAACACGACTTAATAATCTTGGATAACCCATATATAGCACGAATTTTTTCATTACACTGTTTCGGTTGAAACCCAGATAGCACACAAGCGTCTTGTGAACGTTCTAAACACGTCGAATAAAATCCTAAAAATATCCAAAAAAACGATTGAACGACGACCAGTGTTACAAATCAAGATGTCTTTGAAACGTGACGCTGCGAAACGTCTTAAAAACGTTTTAAAGACATAATTTTTATATGTTGTTAGAACATACCGACCCATATGTCTTCAAAACGTTCAAACCAAAAATGGACATCTCTAAAACGGCGTGTGCTACCTGGGAATTAACAGTGAATTTCCTTTGCATCATAATAACAGCGTTCTCTCTCCTTCTTCTTTAGCAGCGATTCACAATATGAAGTCTGTGCATCACTGTTCGTAATGAAAACTAATTCAGTAGACAATTTCTTGTTGATAAATTCAAACGAATTAATATAATTGTTTAATAAAGTGACTTTTAACTAGCTTAATTTTTTTTTATTATCGTAATTGGACAGCATTATTATTTTGGGTATACAGGCAATCCTCCTATAACACGGTTTCGATGTAATATGGTACGAATTAACCGTATTATAAGAGGGTTGCCTGTAGTAAACTCTCGGCGAATTTTCTAGTGTCTATCTGAGAGTAAATATTCTGGAAATTGCTCTCAAATGGACACATACTCGAGAATAACTATCGAGAGTAACTAACCTGCGTTTCTCTCAAATGAACACTTAGCTTTAACTGTAGCTTAACAGTAGCTGACAATATAAAATGGCAAATTATAGGAAAATAGTAACATATGCAGAAAAAGACTTTAAAAAATAGATAATCATATTGATAGAAAATTAATCTCACTTGCAAAATGAAAACGAAAAGACAATTTGTAATTAACTATGTCAAGCATTAGACGTCGATGTCCCAAGTAGAACGACATTCAGAAGACTTGTAAATACAAATGTTCGATCGAGAAAAAACCATAATGAAACTATTGCTTTCAAATTAGAACAAACTTTCTTGGTAAAAAAACCCGTAAACAGTGGACAACTAGAGTTTAGGAAATAATTTTATTCTGTGATGAAGTCACTTTTTTGTTATACAGAAATCAAATTTTCAAAGTATGAAGGCATACATCTCAAAAATATTTTACAGAGTGTTCGTTGCTTAAACTATAACACGGTAATAACTGTAATGATAAGGCACTGTATGTTAGTCTAAAATTTAGGAGAATTGGCATTATTTGATACCGATAAATTTAATCCTGTTAAAAATAGTCAAACCTCAGCTTTTTCGGAAAATGCAACATTAAACAAATTTTTAATACCAATTATATTTACATACTACATTACACGTATGTTGCTCCTACTACTGGCACCATTAGTTTTATCGTATAATATATAAATTTTCTAGTGACGAATCACACTTTCCAGTTGGTATGGTTTTATATTTTTGTAAAGTAAATACTCTTTTCTAGATATTACTTCATTTCCTTAAAAATAGCAAAATTGTTACTCAAAAATGTAAAATGAAATACATGGAAAAAATCATAAAATACTATTGCAACTAATTATTATTCTATTTGTTAAAATGTTCGTTATTGTTCAATCAAATTTTTGTGTAAAAAATATAACTTTGAATCTTTACAGGCCTGCCATCTGACCCAGCACAAGTTCAACAACCAATTTTAGTTTGCACAGCACACATTCATTGGGATCCAGAATTTTGCGACGTTAAATTAATTCAAACAATGATGCTCAGTAATGAATTACGTTCCATTTTGGACCAAGCTGGCCAGTCTTTTAGGCCTGGTCACAAGCCTGACTCTTCCAATGTACAGTTATTACTTTGTGGTGACTTCAATTCCCTACCTGATTCTGGTAAAAAACTTCGTTTCATAAGTCATTTTTACACACTCAGTATTCCTTGCTTTAAACACGTTCGCTGCCACCGAAAAATTGATAGCATGCTGGGCAATACATTGTCGGCCGCATATGCTGCGACACTGGCAGCGAACGTGTTAAGGTATTTCATGCACTGTTAACATCGTTACTTCAACATTTTTTAACACAATTATTAAGATTTGAAAATATTAATTTTTTTTTTCGAAGAAAACCCTTTCTGCCAAGTATCAAGCTGGTACCCCTACTACTAGGGTAGTTACAGGGTAAAACGCAATTTACAGTTTAAGCTCCATTTCTCTTGTTCTACTCGATGAAAACTTATGAAAAAAATCACGGATGTGCTACCCAATGGCGTACATGTCTGTGAATTTTTTCAGAATTGTTGACTGCAAAATCGATTTTTAAAAAATTCGGAAAGTTTATAAATGTTGTTTTTGTATTGAAATTATCAAACGACCACGTTTATATTTTTACAGTATTAGTGTCCTGTTATGGATATTAATGTGTAATATTTTCAGATTTTTCGAAGTGGGGGACGGCACCTAGAAAAATCAAAAACCGATGTTCGTTTATATTATTATTTTAATTCTTCGTGTGACCATGTTCATTTTTCTACAGTTTTAGCAGCTTGTTACGGTTATTAATGTATAATTTTTTCAGATTTTTTTGAGGGGTGTACCATACTTAAAAAAATGATAAACTGATATATCCTAACCTTTCGAACGCAGACTGGCATACTCGTATAATCGACATACTTTATTCATTAAATGGTCATTATGTGCATTTCCAAATACTTTCACATGTTTAAGTAAGTCAATACACTTAATTTGGACATATCCCTTTTTTTTTCCTTGGGGGAAATCTTCCGAAGACACCCCATCTCTCCTGGACTGAAGAGGCAAGGTAGTGTGGATTCTTACGGAATTAAACGTTATTTCTGCCTAACCTAACCGTACTATCGAATGCTACGATAATTTATTATTTGTCGCATGCTCGATATATTAAAAAAATTATAAGGCCTGCAGAAATACTTCGTAAAATCTTCGATGCTAAATAGGTAAATTCGGTAATAAGTAATGGTAGTGATGAAGATTAAATTAAACGCAACAGGTCACTAGTGCTGCAAATCAAAATTACAACCGATAAAACCCATCCACTGGGTAAAACCCCATGGGGGTTTTAGTATCGAATAGCATTCGATAGTACGGTTGCCATTTACACACTCGCAGAAATAACGTTTAATTCCGTAAGAATTCACCCTACCTCGCCACTAACTTTCCGAATTTTTTAAAAATCGATTTTGCAGTCAACAATTCTGAAAAAATTCACAGACATGTATGTCATTGGGTAGCATATCCATGATTTTTTTCATAAGTTTTCATTGAGTAGAATAAGAGAAATGGAGCTTAAACTGTAAATTGCGTTTCGCCCTGTAACTACCCTAGTAGTAAGGGTAGCAGCTTGATATTTGGCAGAAAGGGTTTTATTCGAATGGTCTATCGAATGATATGCACCAAGATCGATTCGGTTTGGAGGCACTTTTACCATACTTATTCGGCTAGACCTTTGTTAAAAATACAGTAGCACTAACACAAGAGTTTATATATATATGATTTACAATATAAACATTTAAATAATTATTTTATTGTATGCAATAATTAAAATTAAAAGTAATACAGCCATTGTAAATGCATATGTAATACCTTAATGCAATATGAATACAGGAAATCTTCACATTAATATTGTTTGAAGCAACAAATTTTTTATACATTTTAAGTGAGTAAAAATAATCATTTTTTCTTTCTTCAAAAATAACTTTAAAGTAAGCATTAATTTGTATAAGTTACATTAGCAAAAGTAACTCATAAAATATCTTCCAAAATTATAAAAATAGTTAAAAACAAATTACTGCTTTTTATGTAGTACTATAAAATGTAATTTTATCATTCTTTTCGAAAATCTTACTAACTGAGCATCTAATTTTTTGTAACTAATTCTTTGTTATGTGGTTGTCTCACTTTAGATCATTCTCATTTTGTGATTTATCTAGTAAAATATACAGTACTTAACAATAAAATCTATGATATTCTGTTTAAAAAGAAATTATTTTTAAATAACTTTCAAAATTGATTATACATAAACGAATAATAAAAATGTAATTTTTTTATTATTATTTTCCATACGATAC
>NW_017100493.1:258258-262856 GCF_001263275.1 Habropoda laboriosa | reverse complement strand
GATACTTTTTAATTTATTTTTAAAAAATTACTAATTTAATTGTTGATTCAAACATTGTATACGTAAAGATTTCCAACATGATACAATTTTTAATATTGCAATTTAAATTTATAGATACTTATGTCTCTTGTATCTTTTTTAATACAGGTGTAATTGAATTTCTTACATCCGGTCGAGTAGCGGCTGATCACCGTGATTTTAAAGACTTAGCTTATAAATCCTGCTTACAAAAAATCTCTGGTTGCGACAAACCTAATGAATTTACTCATTCTTTTAAACTTGCATCTGCCTATAGTGAAGATATCATGCCCTACACTAATTATACGTAAGCTTTATTTATATTTTATATTAATATTCTACTGTTTTATGCCAAATAAAAAGTAAGGACCGTTTCTCCTGTTCTTTTTTACAGATTCGATTTCAAAGGTATAATAGATTACATTTTCTACTCAAAACAAAGTATGGTACCACTAGGACTTTTGGGACCTCTAAGCACAGATTGGTTTAGAGAACATAAAGTAGTTGGTTGTCCACATCCTCATATTCCATCTGGTAAGATTCTAGAAGGAAAACCTGTAAATTTTGTGATATTTTATCTATGAAAAGCTTGACCATTTTTTTTTTTTTTTTCATAAAACATTTGATTTTATATGTGTTCTATAATTGCTTATAACGAATTAAATATGAATAAACTTTTCATTCCAGATCATTTTCCTCTACTAGTGGAGCTTGAAATGACTCCAACAGTAGGAACAAGTAATGGATTGATCTCACGCAGGTAGCAGCCGCTGCGATCTAGGCCCAAGTAATTATAAGGGAATAATAAAAGATAATAAAAATGAAATCCCCATCACATCTTCTCTTACTTCTGGCTCTAACAATATCACTCGCAGTCGACAATTACTTCAATAGCGAATGTTACAAATACTCCATATTACCGCACATTCGACAAGTTATCAGATATTGATGAATAATTCTAATGACCAGGTGAAAGGAGGTGTGTTGTAATGCGTTTAGCCCATGTATAGTGTATTGCATTTTTAAGGATTAACTTTCCCATATTAAGAGTATTTTAACCTCTACTATCATTATAATGTGTAGATACCTATTTTCCTACAAAAAGATATTCTGATTAAGCCTCTGTGATATTCACATTAACAATTGGAACAACTTCACATATTTATTAACAAATTAGTATCTACTAGAAAACCCTTAATCTCTTCCTAAATGTCATTACAACATTCTCCAAGCCAACTTTTTGATAAGAATGCTGCCATCCAATGAGAAATTGTATTTTTAAAGAAAACAAAAACAAAAAATATGAAAACATACACGCTATACTGGGCTGTGCGAAGTGATTGGAGTTGACTTAACAATTTCAATGCAAGTACAAATCTGTTCTTATTGGCCACGTATATTGATAATGATAATGTTATATAAGGAAATAGATAATATTGTAGCAAGCATATTTGTAAGTACAATAATGTAATAATGTTCATCAATCATAGTATACTGAAAATCAGTTGACATTCACTCATTCAATGTTCAGTTCCAATTATTAATATATATCAAAATACTAATTTACTACTTGTTAATTCAGTTGCATTCAACAATTTGTATATGTAGCAAGACTTATCTCTTTTAATCTTTCTTTGTATTGTATACTTATTCTTTAACTACATATAAAATTATGTTAATACCTTTCTTGTCACTTTTGAATATTTAATTCATAAACTCCAACATGCTAAAACAACTATACAATTTTTCAATTTATAAACAAAAATCCTATTAAGTTCCATATAATAAACATGATTTAATGTAGGAATAAAGGCAAACAAATTTTTTTCATTTATTTCATGTAGAAGTTTTACTTCAATAAAGAGTATATACACGATATCATTCGTGATCAATATAATATTTTGCTGTATTAAATAATGATAGAAGGTTGTAATTAATACTTTTCGATATTAATATTTTATGCACATTATATAGTATCATTACAACACGAACATGGAAATTTATTAAATATATGTATGTTTCAAAATTTGGATATTTTTCTGATATTTTTAATTTCTGATCAAAAATAATCTACTTTCGTATAGTGCTTACAGTATGAATTTTTACTTTTTATTTCATGGGAATAAAACACATATGCAAAAAACAGTAATTCAAAATACTTTAATCTCAGAAACTGTAAAGGCTGCTTATACATACCTGAAAACCTGTTAGTATTTATAATGGCTAGTGTTCCTAAACATCTATTAAACAAAACGGTACTATCAATATACTGCATAATTTTCATTGTATATAATAAATGTGATAATTACCAAACGGGCTTGTATTCTATTTATATTTGATGAAAGCAACAACTGAATTATACAAGTAGTACACGACTAGTTCATCAAAGACATATGTGTAGTAAATGTTGTATAAAGTAGATAATTACAATATAGTTTTAATTAATGAAGGTAGAAGTGGCAATCCCTATTTGTATATGCATTCATTAACAAATATATGATAAATGAACAATACATACAATGAACAGTACATACAAAATATATTAGGATAATTATTCATAATTTTGGGCCTAAATTAAAATTACACTTTGTATTGTTTACAAAATTAGAAATTATTTGTTACAATTTGTTTTAATATTAATAAGATAAATATCTGATTTTAATGTTTTATAAAACAAAATTCTTTCGACAATATTGGTGCTGGATAATTTTAAACTTGATATATTCTTTCTTTTACTTGATGCATTAACATAATACTGAAACTTAATTATATATAGCAGTTATTTGTCAAATAATATAAAACTTCTTGTAATAAAATAAAATTTTAAACTTATGTTCAAGGAGTATTGAATATTAAGTAACAATTTTAATTAAAAAAAAAACCTATGTCATTTATATGAAAAAAATAAGTGTTCTTTCATTAATTTACAGTACTTGATACTTAAATTTTCCGTAAAAAAATTACTTTTAACATACTTAAAACAATTACTTTGCTGTTTTCGATGTATAAAATATGTACGTAACATTGACACATAAAGAGATTGCATTGAAATAATAAGATTAAAGCATTTAAATGCATAGGTATTTTTTAAATTACTGTATACAATTTTTTAAATATATTTCATTAGTAATGTATACTCTTTTATCAAATTAATTACGATTTAAACATCTTAAACTGTAAACAAACAATTATATTTTACTACGGAAATACTAGATCATAATTTTAAAAAACAGCGTAATGTCGTTTGATCATTATCTAAATTAAATTAAATTGATATAATTTATTTAAAATGTAAATGGAACAAACGCGTAATATTTTTCGTTTAAATAATTACAAAAGCATTAGATATGCATCTGTTGTCATGCATTTTCGCTGATATGTTTATGCCGTAGTATTCAAAATAGCTTTGTCAAATAGAAGCTCGAGCAGATTAAGAATAAATATAACAATTTAGCTTACATTTTACGTGTACTCTATATTAAGTACAGTGGTTCTCAAAAATATATATTCCATATATAATATAAATGAATTACATGCAATATTAATACTATATAAATATTAACCACTAAATAAAAGGTAAAATAAGAAAATGTTGAAAGTAAGTATAAATTTTTAATTGACTCATTGATAACTTATAAAATATAGTGATTATTAATTACAAAGTTATACAATTCAAATTAATATTTAACTTTGTTACTTTATATAATAAATTGAGAACCACTGTCCTTTAATATCGTAATAATTCTTTGCTAATGTGAATTCATATGACTTGCAATACAGAATATATTATAAAATGTAGCAAAGATTTAATTATTCCTTATTTTAAGTTTCTGTTTTATAAAATAAACATAGCAATACTCTTCAAAGAACCTTGAACATGTTTTTAAATAGTTCGATGAATTCTTATAGAAATTTAGTTGTTCATATTCATATAGTTGATACTTACACATGAAGTATATAAATGTTATTCTAATTCTACTATACAAAATTCGTATGATATAATATTTTACATATTGCATAAACACCAAAATTTTGAAATACTGAATATTAAAACAATGTCATATCAATGCTTAACAACATTTAATTATTATGTCATACATGTTCCTGGAAATAGTAAAAAAAATGAAGTTTAACTGTTTCTTTAGTCAAATGTAACAGTATTAATAATTCATAAATGATGAAAAATAATTAAAAACAAACGATAAAAATGCATGTAGTTTAATAAACATTTTAGAATTCAGATTAATTTTCTTAACAATGTTTCACAATATTTCAACTTGATACATATTGAAAAAGTCAATTTTAAGTAATAATTTGTCTTACAATGTTAACACAAAAAGTGTACAACTCTAGTCATCTAGTGCTATATTAAAATTAGATTATCAGAGATTTTAATTATTACTTTTTTCATTCTATAATATGATTGATGACATACAAATTCCGTTAAAAGATGATATGATTACACAAGCATGACAATAAGTGTTGTACTTAGATAGAATTAAATAACCATTTAGGTAAACATTTACTTTTAATGGGCAGAAATCTTAAATTTGCAAATTTTATAATTTACAAATAAAGTA
>NW_017100493.1:253801-257960 GCF_001263275.1 Habropoda laboriosa | reverse complement strand
AACAAAGATTTATTATAAACATATAAATTTATATACTAATTTTTTCGAAGCTTACCAAATTTTATAATAAGAAAGACTTAAAGTATGCTAAACTATTGTACATGTCTAGAATTAATGGAGAAATCACTGAATGAACTGAATGTAAAATAATTGTAATATGAGAATTCATCGAACTGTTATATCATTATAATTCAGAACTTAAAAACATCTCACATTTGTGCACATAATTCTATATTCATCAACTGTTTACAAATAATTCAAATTTCAATCAATATCTAAATATTTTTAAGGTAATACATTACCATTTTCTTAATATATGTTAATTCTCAATCTTCTGAGCTCCTTCAACATATAGAAAATTCAATACTAATTTCAAATTAGTTATTAATAAGTAAATATTTTTACATAGTCAAATATATGTTAATTGTCAGTCTTATATGATATGAATACAATGATTAATTTAAAATGTTTGGTACATCCACAATTTGATTAATAATATGTAGTCAATGCCTGTGTTTTTGTACTTCGTAATTTTCAGCATAGTACATAATTTAAGAGTATATACATAATTACAAAATGACACTATACACGCAATGTTAGTAGAATAATATTGCTTTTGAAATTAAGCCAAACAATATCATAAAGCAGATAAATTTTAAATCACCACACTGTAATAGTATTTAATAACTATAATTTATGTGTCATCAAAATATAGTATATGATATACTTATTTATAAATATATATGACATAATATTTAAAAATATGTTTGCATTTAACAATTGTATTATACAATGTAACAAATGACACCAAAAGAACCATTTTTAATACAAAACATCTTAGTAATTATTTATTTATCAAAAATATTAGTTTGTTTAGTTTACCACAAGTGATGCTAGAATTTGTATAAATATTCTGGTATATCCAATAAGTATTTAATAATCATTTTGATTACAAAACGATGTGACTTTTTAAGATCAATGTATGTACTACAAATACATTTTTCAGTACACAGTCATCTTTACATATGTTACGTTTTTGCAATTAATTACAATAAGTAGTAAATAATATAATTATACAATTAATGATAATACAGAATACAGAATAATTTATTCAATATAATTCCAAAGATAATTTGATAAAAATTACATTATAACTTTTTTTTACTACCTTATGTATGTGATTTATTTCTTTAAAGACAGTGCAATGTATAAGCAATGTTACTTGTATTCTATGTAGTATTGCGTGATAGTGTCGATTTTTGACTTCCATTAATAAGAACACAATTATATTAGAATATAATAATACTAGCACAGTACATTTCAGCCTGTACTTTTATAAAAACATGATTAAAAATTATAAATATTGGAACATAATTTTTACGTCCATTATAAAAGTAATTTACATTTCAGTGTTAATACTGTAAATTCAATCAGATTTCGTGTATGCTTTTGAAAACTTTTTACCCGCTACACTGGAAATGCTGGAATCAAGTTTTACTTTTTTAAATTTTGTTTCTGAACATAATATAACACATTAATTTATAAAAACAATTTATTTTAATTATTGATAGAACAAAATTCTTTAAAAATTTATAGCATATTGTAATATATAACTGTAAAGTGTTTTCAAAATTTTATAAATATTTCATCATTGAATACTTTTCAGTATATTTTTAAATTGTTATAATTTTTATCTAAAAGTGTGTCGCGTATAATATATAACATAATAAACTTATAAACTCTATTCATACTTATTTAAAAATATTTAATCACTATCATTTTCTACTTCAGCCATAAATATGTTGCAGACTAGAATATATTACATTTTCATTATTTACTTAATTATTAATGATTCCTCATTATCATATACCCATATTAATACTCAAAAATTTATTGAAAGTACAAATATGTAGCAACACGGCCCTGATTGAATATTGGAAACAAGAGTTGTAAGGACATAATAAAGGAGAGAATGTGTCTAGTAGAATATATAAAAGTTTGAATGCTCTGTCAGTTTGCACTTAAATACCCTTTTATTTACATACTTATCTTAAAATAATGTGTAATTTACTTTTTATTGAAAATGCAATGATTGTATATGGGCTGCATTTGAGTCATGATTGAATGTAAGAATTTATTAACTAACATAAAATAAATTAAAAATATTCAAAAAGTAAAATAATTACACACTTATTACTATACAAAACAAAACTATAAAATTTCTTTAGTTCTACATAAGAATTGACACAGGAGTTTTTATAACGATTATAATAATTAGGTAACAATGAACTATGATAAAATATATTTGCATATGAAGTTATATTACTTTGTATATAATGTCATTTTTCTGATTTGCTGTTACAATTTCCATTTTCACTGGACAGTGCAACCAACAGCTTAATATGTATTCAGTATATCCAATTAAAAAATAGACTTTTACTGGTGGTACCTTACGCAATACAATACCAGCTATTCTAATCAAATTATGTTGACGCTTAATAATTATCTCACTGCCAAATAATGCATGCCAAGTTCCCTTTATAAAATTTCGTATAAACACATCCTCTACAGCAGTCTCTGATGATCTGTTACCATCTTTTATGTTTGCTAAGAAGAATAGTATTTTTAAGAATAAGTATATATTTAAAATGTACTTAGGTGTAAACAAATGAATACAAATGCAACTTAAAAAGTATGAAATTAAAACAAATTCTCACTTTTAAACACAATTATTATTTTATATGTATTACTATTAAAAAATATTTTCATCTATAAAATACAAAATTTCAATTATTTTAGAATATACGTACAAGTATTCCAAGAATTCCAGGATTTTCTAACCGCAATGTGATGTGGAGGATTTGCCATTTCATATGTTAATGGTTGTAAAATCCTTGGTTTTGGTCTATAACGTGCAGCTTGTGTTTTATTAAGTACTGTGCTAACATGTAAATACCTTTTGGCAACAACATCGTGATTAATTAATATCTGTAAATAAATTTTGATTTTTAATTTAAATCAGAAATATGGTTATGTTACACGTATATTTCATGTAATATTTATATATGTATGTACAGAACGTATATGTGACATCATCATTATTTTCCAATTCTAATGTAAAAGTAAAGTTGAAATATCAAAAATGTAATAACTTTAACCACGTCAAAGAAAGAATTTCAACAATACTTGAATTCAAAGCAGTAATACCAGACTCTTAAAATAAAATTACATTTCACTTTCAAATTTCATGAATTCAAAGAACGAAAATTTGTATGATATATTTTATTTTGGGAATGAAATTTATTTCTTTGTTGAATATTTGAATATTTAATAAATTAACTAAAAAAAATTTTGATGCAAGGTTTTTGCCAATGTAAAAAGAAACTATCCTTGTAGTTATATTATGAAAGTAACTATGATAATATAACGTGAATTAGTTATAATTGAAAATTCTTTAAAAGTAATATTGAAACATACTATTAAAAATTTCGATATGCCTTCATATATTTCTTATTAAAACTGGTTACCACACAGTATATTATTTAATATGAAATATTTCTTTCAGTTAGTTTAAACTAAATTATTTTTTAAACAAACTATTTGTTATTCCTTACTTGCAATAAATATTCATTTCGTTTCCTCAAAAGTTGTACTAGATACAAACAAACATTTTAATATTTAATACGTAATATGTTAAGATTATAACAATTACTACAATTTAAAAATTATAACTATACTACTAACAAACAATAAACAATTACATTCGAAATTTATAGTTTAATAATTTTTATAAATTTTGTTTCAAAATTATAATCGGAAAATATCGAGTAATGTTAAACTAAGTGTTTATTAAATTGTTTTTAATAAATGTCAGTATACGACGCAAAAAGCAGGTAACTTTAGGCAAAGTTTAAAAGGTAAAATTTATTATTACACTACTTAAGGAAATTTCATTTAATATAGGAAAAATACAATATAAAGTAGGAAGTCAAGTATAAACTTATCACGAATGTTTGATCGAAAGTGGCCAAACAAATTAAAAGATACTTTTTTAAATTATCAGTATACCTTTTATTATATATGTACATCTTTTCAGGTTTTCTAGCATAGATCGACGAAAACCTTTTCATTATATATAAATGTAGATTTATTTCGCATA
>NW_017100493.1:245346-253701 GCF_001263275.1 Habropoda laboriosa | reverse complement strand
GTAATAAATAACATTTTATTTTATACCGTATATCATAAATTTAACAAGTATATTAATTAATAGTTATAGCAAACCAATTAATATTTGTGATTTCTTTCAAATTTTGCTAACGTCATTTTACATTTTGTTATATTTATATAATCTATTGAGATATTTATTAAATAACATTGTAGCTTTAAACAGTAATACACAGTTAAAGCTGATATGGGAGTATATACACAAATATAAGATATGTATATGTTAGACAATAAAGATGTATTTTGAAAATAGTTCTATAAAATAAGATATTGAAATGCGAAAAAAAGAGATCGTGTAGGAAAGCGGATTAGATGATTGAGAGGAAGATCAATCAAAGATGAAAGGTGGAACAGTTAACAATGAAAAGGGACGAATTGAGCGAAGAGCGCTAGCATGTGTATGAAGGGCGTGGCGGGGGTATGGAAGGGTAGAGGACCATCGAACGATGGAGGGGCAGGCGAATAAGATTTGGATGGTGGGGAGAATCGAAGGGCGAGGAGAAAGTCTGACCCGTTCGCAGTCTCGTTGATTCAGGCATGGTGACTGTGCATCGTGACGTGACAATGGCGGTAGTCGTAATTGTGGAATGCTGCGTTATTGTGATCAGCTGATCAATCAAGTTCGTTAGAAAGAGGAAAACCAAGAAAGAACACACGATAAATAATAAAAGTAAGGAGAATTGTATAATAGAGCTTGTCCGAGTTAGTTGCAAAGGAAAAATCAAGAAAGGAGAGTTCCATTTCGGTAGCTATGTCATTGCGTTTGTGATTCGCTCTGCTTTTAGGGTACCGGTGTTATCTTTGTTGTGTGTGAATAGTGATAGTTTTGTATTTTTTGTGCGTGTATTATGTGCACGTATGCGTGGAATTCGCACGAGCAATAGATGAATGTGTCCTAGCCATGCCTGCTATGCGGAAGTACAGAAGGGATACCAGTGAAGTGAACTGCTGTCTCAAATATGTTATCTTTGGATTTAACGTCATGTTTTGGGTGAGTATTACATGCTTTCTATACATTCTAAATCTTTATTAAATGAACGCTTTCGTATTTCGTCAAGTTTATTACATTTCATCGATGCAGTGATAACTTTCACACGTTTGCAATTGAAATTTATCTGTCAAAAGAGACAACACGGAAGAATATACATACTTTTTCCATAATACATACATATGTCTTGTTTCAAACAGAGAATCGAGATAAAAGCATGACGATATAATGTTTTGTTGCTTAGTTAGATTCACCAGCTTTATTTCATAACAATTACTAACAATTTCATAACGAAAGCTATTTATTATGTCTCGAGGGTTGTATCTCCAGTTTCGTTAGAGATAGAAAAACGTTTTAGAGGAAAAACTTGAATGGTATTGAAAAGTTTACATTTTTACGACTTCACTGTTTCCATAAGTGCAACGATACAGCTAAATATGTACGTGCACTCTTTTTTTTTTTTAATGGAATGGTACATTTTTTTTATGTAAATCGATTTTTCAGAACATTTTATGTGAAAAGGTATTAGGGTACGATATTATAAAAATCAATATTTCGTGAGATATTTCAAGTTTTTATAAGAAGTACCTATGCTTTATTTAAAGTATTCGAATGTTCCACTGTCAAACATATGTACATCTTCTCAAAAATTTGAAATATCTCGTGACGTATTCACTTTTCGATTACTTTACCATAAAACTTTGTTACGTAGAATGATCTGAAGAATCGATCTACGTAACAAAAACATGCAGTTCTATTAAATAAAAGGGTGCATTTGCATTTTTCAAATTGTACAAGTGCATCGCTACACTTATAAAAACAGTGAAGTCGTAAGAAAGTAGATCTTTCTATACCATTCAATTTTGTCCTCGACAATTGTTTTCCATCTCTAACCAAACTCGAGATATAACCCGTCCCAATTGCGTGACTCACCCTGTATAGTTTATAGATTTTTATCGCATTTATTCTTCAGTGGTATTATTTCACACAAGATATAATTTTATAATTGCAGTTATCTGTAATTTATGAAAATCCATGAAAAAACATTCTGTAACTATTATATATGGTATCGTTAATTATTTTTAATGTTTATGAAATTTTTGGTCCTGAGAGAATTGCATTTCAATATTTTCGTATAATGCAATATACATAATGTTGGAATCATATTAATCGTCTGTGTAGTATTTACGAAATTGAACTAATTTCTGTTAACGTTAAGTTACATTTTGTATGATCATAGAGTATTTCTATGCATGTAAACACAGATTTGTATGCATGCAGACACGAAGTATATGTATATAGATTTATAATGCAGAAGAATAAATGATAAATGAAAGAAGAAGGTACAATAGTTAATTTTTTCATTGGGTTGAGTGAGCCACCTTTATGTGTGTACTGTGTTCTGCGTACATCTGTTTGTTACTACTTATTGGAAATGGGTTATGGAATGAAATAGTCTTTTAACTTTGTAATATACGATTTATTTACGGTCTCAGAGGAAACGTCTTTACTCTATTGAATCTTCTGAAGGACTGTTTCTGGGCACCCAAAAGAAAGTTGGGGTCCCCTTATACCTAGAAACTGTTTACATTATGGTATGGCATTGTGCAGTGAGTGACTCGAAGACGGACACCAGATGCATCTGGTGGAAGCCTTAGTGCCTTTGTTTAAAATAACCCGGAGACATTTTTGTCCTCATTTGATTATTTCCATAGGCTGTTGTTAGAAATAATCCAACACTACTATAGATAAATGAATATCGCTGTTATGCATTAGTAATAAATAATTCGTCCTTACCTCCCAAGCGGTTACGCTGTTCATATCTACTTATAGTCGGGGCCACGATATAGCGAGGTCGTAAAATCGGTTAGGCGTCAAAGTAAACATGTTTTAGCTGCCGGGACCCGAAAATTGACAGAGATACGAGCAGATAAGTACTTGAAACCATTGTCAGGACCGTACGAAGAATTCTTGTATCCAGCGAAAGTCAACTGATTCTAATATACTTACTGAAAACTGTATGCAGCTAGGACAAATTAGGGTTTCTCCCTCTGGGGGAAGCCGCTTTTGGAAGTACGGTTACAGGTAAAGGTCTTATTGATGTCTTTAGCATCTTAGTTTATCTACTCGTGTTATATACAGATAGAAAGTGCAAAAAGATTGTGTAGCTTAATATTAACATATTTTCCATTTGTAAATGAAATACCATTTTCTACTTGAAGTACCAAATCATATGCTACCATTCGTTTATTGTTGGAATCCTCAAACAGACTGCAACACACGGCCTTGAGTGCCGCAACATCAATCGATGCCGATTTTTGAGAGTTTAATTTACGACCTCGCTATATCGTGGCCCCAACTATACTTGATATAGCCTGTGTGTTATACTGGCCGTTCATAGCATCGACAGTGATCCGCTACAGTGGTCATTTGTACACAGAGATAGGTCTGCTAAAGGGTATTATAGTAGCCGTTATTAGCGAACGAGTTCAAATTATGTTTCTGCTTCGATATAATGATACATCCGTATTAAGAAAAAAATAAAAAAAAAGCGCAAAGTAAGTTTTACTTTTCACCAGTATTTATATCTTAAACCAAATTGATGAATTAAACATGCTTTATTTTAAAGCAACAAATTCATCAATGTTTCATTATCCCAGAAAAATGTAGTTTTATGTTATAGTATTGTCTTACTATATTATTTGTATACACCGATTCATTTTAACGCTTCGTGCATTAATCAAATGAAAGTAGATACGCAATAAAAACGAAATTCATTAAATTTGGGGTTACAACATTTATAACTGGAACCTCTTTTTTTGTCAAGAAATTTTCTGTCACTAAAACATTTAAAATGAAATTCTATCCGAGAATGTACCGATTGGCATGATGTTTTGTTAAACGGAATAGTGTTCAATTTCTATAACATTTATATTCTAAAGGTTCTGTTTGAAAAAGTAGAATGTAATTCATGCAATCATCGAGTGATATTTTTCGAAAGTAAGGAAGGACTTCACTAGAAAAGTAATGGAAGTAGTGGCACCAAAAGTTAAAAGAAAATCTTGGGACAAGGTTCTAAAAAAATGGAAGATATCTGTTTATTTGTCTTTTTTATTTATATTAATATTCATTTTTCACTTAAACTTTTGCATAGTTAACTATTAACATACGAATATCTATTAGTTTTGTCGTGTTTTAACGTTAGTTTCATTTAAAAAAAGCATGTCTCTATGTTTGGCAAGCATTTAAAAGCAGGTGCTCCATACTAAGTGCAGTTATTCTCATTGAGTAGGGCATATACAGGGTGTCCCAGTTTTTCCCGATCAGACTTTGTCAGTATCTTCTATGGTTATAGGTAAGAAAAATGTTTTTTTATATAAACATAGGTTGTTTGAAGCTTTGTTAAAAAATTATAACAATAATACGGAATACGAGGGCAATGGTAACGAGCTTGCGGTTACTATAATGCAAGACAAGAACGGCACTAGCAGAAGTTACATTCAACACCTTCAACGACCTCAGATCGTAAGCTCGTATAAACAGACTAGATGTACATGTCGCTGATCTATCCGTACATCCGTTACAATTCCCTCCTACTTCGTATTATTGTTGCGGCTTTTTAGTAAAGTTTCAAACGATCTACGTTTATGTTACATTTTTTTCTTACCTGTGCTTGTGAAACTTACTGACAAAATTTGTTTGAAAAAAATTGGGACATCCTGTACAACAATATTTATAACTAATGCTTGAAAGAAATATGAGATTAGCGTTGGGTGATTAGCCCTCTCTCTTAGCCGTGATTTACAAAACGGTTAACATGACAAGCGGTGTTTTTGAGATTTCTTCAAAACAAGTTAGTCAGCGTGTACTAACTTTTCAAAGGAAAGACCAAATCCGCAACACCGTTAATAATCACACCGTGGCTAAAGGTACATGTCCATTTGAGAGTTTCTTTCGATAGTTGCTCTCGAGAGTACTTTCAAATTGTGTGTCCACTTGAGAGCAACTTCGAAAATTTTTACTCTCAGATAGGCGATAGAAAACTCGCCGAGAGCTTACTATCCGATAGAACTCTCAGAACCGTGAAAAATTCGTTTGTGCTTACTCTCTGCAGTTTCTCTCACTTTCTTTTAAGCTACGATCGAAGAGAGACTGTGATTATGGATATGCAAAAACTTGGGGTTTTCATTATTGTTTACAATATTTAAAAAAAGAGGAAGAAGCGACATGAAAGGAGAAGTTACTGGGTCAAGACATGGATTCACCGTTGACGGATATATGTACATATGTATGTATGACGCATGTTCATCACTTACGAGGGAGTATTTAAACTTTGCCCCAATTTCGTCAATTCGCGATTTCTGCAGTCGACATGTCGCGTATCCCACAACATTCGATGTTACTCATACAAAGCAATTAAATCGAACGTTTAGTCCTTCAACTATTCCTTTAGGGTCGTCATGCTCGCGATAGCTCCTCTCAGAATACGAAACTGCTTCGAATTGCGAAGGTAGCTCTCTGATAGTCATAGTACTGCGTATCTATCCACTTGAGAGCAAGCTAGAACGTTAGCGCTCTCGGATAGGTGAACGATACTCTCGGATAGTGACTCTCGATGCAGTGTTCGCTTGCAAGAAATACTCTTGAGAGCAGCTCACGATAGTTTTACTCCCGAATGGACACGCACTCGAGAGTAACTCGCGAGTAATGGACACTTATAGCTTTGGTTAAAATAAAACCCTGTATTCTCTGATTTCCCTGTATTCCAACATTGGTCTTCGTACAGCCAGACTGATTTACAAGTATTGAAGTGGACAAAAAAAAGAAAATAATTCCTTGCAATGATTAATTTGTTCACATGTATAATGTTAGTTTTATGTCAGACTTGCAATTTGTAAAATAATTTGAACGATTGCTGTAAATATTTATTCTTATTTTAATTTAGAAAAGTAACATCTATGTAGAAAATAAATTTCTTAACGTAAATATTCCTAGATTAACATTTCGTATTTTTTCTTTCTTCTGTTTTCTTTTTTTTAAACAACGTTTCGAGGTCTAAATTAGAAGTGTTAAAATCTTGCGAGATTGCTTGTATGTTAGAAAGGAAGAAGTACATATTACTTATACCGAGGACACTGCACTCGCTGCTCTTCGGAATTGGTTGAACGTCCTTCGGCGCAGTGAACAGACGTTTAGTAGTGAACTGTGTTTCTTGTTGACAGCAACACATTACGCTGTTCGAATTCGTTCACGGTGTCTTTCAGTATTATCGCCTTCGAACGAAGACTTGCCTCTGTTTGCTAAACAATAGAAAAACAAAAAATTTGCAGAACGGCAACATTTTCTTATTTTACACGCCATTTTCAGTGTCGCGTTCGTTACGTGTATTTTCATGTACAGTTTCGTACGGCGATATACGAGTGCATGGTTTTATTATTGAGCCAATATTACGCTTATGGTATTACTACATTATACGCGTGTATGATGTAACAGTGATGTAGAATAATAACACACGGTAAATCCATGTTCAATGTATAATTGTAAATCTAACGTTGAGACTGTTCTTTATGAAAACATCGGTCGTTTTCCATCTTCGTTACATCTTTTGCTGTGCCTGTTACTTTTTTTTCTTGTTCTCTCGCTCGTTACTGGCACTGTTTGAGGAATCTCATTACAAAAGTTGCCTGTAGAACCGGTTTTTAACCAGTGCAACCAGCCACCAATGGCATGGGTTTGCTTTGCTCCAAGTAGGTGTGACTTCTTTCATTTCTTCTGTGAGATGTAATAGACTTTCGATACTGTATGAGCTTCTGTAAAGAATCACTTCTTAAGAATAGGACAAACTTTCTTCTATTTTGCATGTTTCGTATTTTGTTTTGAAAGGTAATAGGCATTGATAAGGCTCGCTAAAGAAAAATATATAATTAGAGAAATAGTTTAGTTTCTTTGCTTAATACTAATCAGAATTTTGGTATTATGGTTTCTCAGTTATGCTTTTATTTGTACTTGTACTTTCTTGTACTAGATATAGACTTTCAACTAGATTCACATTTACTTTTCTTTGCCTGTTTCATTATTAAACAGTAATGAACACTTTGTTCATCTTTAAATGCATGCATTTTGAGAAATACTCGCATGTTCAGATGAAAGAAACTGCTTTTGGAGGATTAAAGAAATTTAGAGTTTAGAATACATATTTATATAGACGAAAAGGTTGTTGATTACATATTTGATTACGATGGCCTTGCAATTTTTTTTAACCATTTTCTCCCAGTGTGATCCTTTTGTGCGAATTACATTAAATGTACTGAAGGAATGTGGTTATTATTAAATAACGAGGCGTGAATAGGGTTACGCTAAGTACCCACACGGTATTAGCAAGATCTTTATTGGGCTATGACTTTCGGCGTTGGAGGTCCGTGCTTGACTGGCCTCCTGTCGCCTCGCTTTTTTCTTACTGCCTTTCGGCTATGTGTTAATCGTGCCTGATTGGTTAACCCGTCGCATCGGTGTTAACCAATCAGGTAATTTCTTTCCAAGTCGCTGCGTGTCCCTTGCGCCCTTGGCGCGCTTTTTCGGGGACCGCAGTGCGACTTGGCGGGGGAGGTTTTTCCCGTGACGTCATTTGGCGACATAGCTGAGTTTCCTCCAGGTCAAGTACTCGTGACCTGCCGGTTCGGGCCTCTGGGCCTCGTACGGCTGACCTTTCGGAAACCCTTGGTTTATGATGCGGCAATTTGCTATTGAGGCCGTCGGAGAAAGTTTCTACGCGGACATGCATTGTCGAATTTTTAGAAATTAAATAAGCTAAAAACGGTTTCCTCAAAAATAGCCTTTCAAGCGCGCACGTCATAAACCGTGCTGGTAGTCTGCTCGACAAATGTTTTCCGCTGTAGCTGGTCGCTACAAAGCTAATTAAAATTTCACCAAAATCGATCAATCCAGTTTCGACCGTAAAAAGGACTGCTTCAAACGAGACGATAAGCGACAAAAATGCGCAATGATCGATACAATTCACCTGCAGATATCGTTTAAACGCGAACGGTCGAGCGATTTCTGGGAATTGCAGAATGCGAAAGGCGCGTTTCCACGGTTGGACGACGCGTTAAAAGGTGGCCTGGCGCGGAAGAGAGGCGAACACGCGACAGAGAGAATTAATTCCGGCCTACGGCTGTCTCCGGTTTACCGCAGACGTTCTGGCCGCGGCCCGTGAATTTTTCATGCGTCCTTTCGCAGTCACGTAATGAAGGATAAAAGTTGCAGCGCGGCCAAGTATGTCGCAAGATAGGAGAATGTAATTTTAAAAGCGGCGCCCCGAACGAATCCGCGCGGTCCTTTAACGACCGTGAC
>NW_017100493.1:233137-244790 GCF_001263275.1 Habropoda laboriosa | reverse complement strand
GAGCAAAATTTTTGGAAATCTTTAAAATTTTTTTTCAATGTTCTTTTTTATTATTCACAACTTTTCTATTATGTATTTTTGAGCAAAACAATGTTTTGATTCCTTGTGTCAGAAATATCCGGAGCCGAAAGTAAAGCGCCGGTGGGCGCAAAATTATTCAATCACTTTTCGGTTATTGCAAATATATGTATGTATACATATTTCTACAGTACTGTGATTGCGTGGTGAATACATAAATACATAATAGAAAAGTTGTGAACAATAAAAAAAACCATTGAAAAGAATTTTTAAACTTTTCCAAAAATGTTGCTGAGCTGAAATATGTAATTTTTATCAAAATATACCTTCGCTACAAGCTTCTAACAAATTATCCGAATGTAACCCTTTTCCCTAGACTTGTCTTGATTCTCACATTGCCCACCAAACAGTGTCTCGATTCTCAGACTGTCCACCAAACGGTGTCTCTCCCTCCACATTCGACGGACAATGTGTACAGATACAGGACAGCGATATATTATGAAATGAAATTAATCACTCAATAAGTATTAACACGTTGATCGCCCAGCGTGAATCGGTAGAGTTTCTCCCGAGGCCCAAATCCGATATTCGGAGTGTAAACAGCGCGATTAGCTGGAATAGCGATACGATGCAATGCGTTGTTTAAATGTAGCCCCGTGAGCAGTCGGTGACCTAACGTCATCGTTGAACCTTCGGTTCATGACAAAGTGTCTGGCCACGAAGTGGGGCAAATCTATAAGAAGGATGTGCGTTCGGTGCTACGCAAAAAAGAGGCGAACTCTCGAACGCCAGGAAGCAAGGAAAAATTTACAAAAGACTATAACGTATTGTCCTAAGTGTCCAAAGTCACCTCAATTATGTTTACAATGTTTTAACGAATACCATCGTAACTAATAAAATGTTATAGTTGGGGCCACGATATAGCGAGGTCGTAAATTAAACTCTCAAGAATCGGCACCGATTGATGTTGCGGCACTCAAGGCCGTGTGTTGCAGTCTGTTTGAGGGTTCCAACAATAAACTTTGGTACTTCAAGTAGAAAATGGTATTTCATTTACAAATGGAAAATATGTTAATATTAAGCTACACAATCTTTTTGCACTTTCTATCTGTATATAACACGAGTAGATAAACTAAGATGCTAAAGACATCAATAAGACCTTTACCTGTAACCGTACTTCCAAAAGCGGCTTCCCCCAGAGGGAGAAACCCTAATTTGTCCTAGCTGCATGCAGTTTTCAGTAAATATATTAGAATCAGTTGACTTTCGCTGGATACAAGAATTCTTCGTACGGTCCTGACAATGGTTTCAAGTACTTATCTGCTTGTATCTCTGTCAATTTTCGGGTCCCGGCAGCTAAAACATGTTTACTTTGACGTCTGACCGATTTTACGACCTCGCTGTATCGTGGCCCCGACTATAAGTCTCATTTGAACCAGACAAAATTTTTAGTATGTGCAATAACAATTCAATACAGAATACCAATAAATAAATATTGTTTTTTTTCAGTGTTTTGATTACTTCAATATACTTTCTCAGAAATGCACGCCTAACGAAAAATTTCGCTGTTCTCTGTGTAGGTTGCGACTGAAAACCTACCGTATGATACGGCCGGCACGTCTCAAAGTCTGCCGTAGTCAAAGGGTTAAAAGGAAAATTTTGCACTGTATTTGACGAACTTCGTGACCATCCGGAAAGGCCTTTCTGTATCAAGCTTTGATAATTTGGTATCTTCGATTCAATCGTCCACGACTTGTCAAAATACAAGCTTCGCGTATTCTATGTCGTTGAAAGGAACATCCTCTGATCGCGATTGTGACGGTAGCAGACATTTTTTACCTCGGTGTGTCCTTCACACATTTTTAGAAACGCGCGACAGTCTGTGGACAAAAGTGACGGCGGTCAGGCCGGTTCGAGGACTAATCTGACCACGCGTCGTGTCCTGTCGTGTGCACACTTAAATACACGCTAATAGCTCAAGTTCTAAAAACAAATCTGCCTCCAGAGAAAAAGTATTCAGTGTGCGGTATGCCTTACGCATGCAGAAATTCTGCTTTACTGCAGTCCACATGCCTCGATGGCGTCTGGCTTTCTGCCCATTCAATAGTGAGCGACGTGTCGTAAAGTCAGGATGTGATGTACGGGTACTTACAGGAAGACCCTACAGTTAATTCTCCAGGGATTTTGACAAAATTTGGAGGGGTGAATCTAAAAGACGAAAGGTGACATTCTATAGAATATTTCAGTCCAGTGTGCATTCTTTGCGGACAATGAAAATTGGTTATACGAAAGCTTGAAAGGTTAGGTAGTATTCAACAACTTGTAATGGATTGCTAAATAGGGCGATTGCTTCGTAAGCAGAAAACTTGGGTTCGAGTCTCTCGCAAGTGGCAAAATTGAAGGGTTCGGTGCAAGAACCGATCAGCTCCACTGGAGAAAAAAGAAATTTGATTAAAACTGATTTAAGTTTTCCAGATTTTTGCCTAACACAAAGTTCGGCTATTTTTTTCATTACCAACGGAGATGTATACACAATATCCGTTACTAATTAAATAAAAAAAATTAGGAGATATTTCTTCATTAGCAAAAAAATATGTACCGAAAAGTGACTTTTGGTACTACAACGTCGTAACCAATGCTAGAGGTGCAAATTTAGATTCAGAAACTGATATAGATGCTAATTATTGAATATTAGGTATATAGAATTTATATAATCTTCGTTATTTGTATGCTTATTTATAAATAAAACTATATTTGGAGATTTAGATTTGTCTGGTTTTAATTTCGGTGCAAGAAACGGACAGCTCCATTGAAGAAAAAAGAAATTTTATTAAAACCACCACAGCCAATCAAACTATTTCTCGTGAAAAATGTACTGCTAATACAATCTTTACACATACAATTTATTTCTGTAAATAATGTCGCTTAATGGCTAGATGGTTTTTCCTTGATACTGTAGAGTTTCCAATAACGGAGCTGACCGGTTCTTGCACCGAGCACTTCAAGTGTTTTCACTTTTATTTTAACCCTCCGCACACTGTCCCGGAGTCACTGGTGACTCGCTGTGTTGAGAGCGGAAACGCACACAGTGACAGAGCTGTTTGTGGTAGCCGCAAAGTGACGATCACCTTATCACCACCACAAGTCCATAACAGGAAGTCTATCGCATATGGTCAAAATGTGACAATTGTACAATTGTCCAAAGGTAATTAATACACCTGCTCAGTCACCTGACCTAAATGTGATAGAACACGTTTCGTATCAATTGGTCATTCAAATCTGAAAATATATAATTACAAATAAAAATGATTTGCACAGAATTGACTCGAAAAATTGGTAAAACCGATGTCAAAAAATTACGTGCTATAGAATGTCATTAGGAAAATACTAATTTTTAGTTTAAACGTACTTTAAAATAATTTTCTACACATGTATGATTTTAGTTGTCAGATGTTTTCCAGACTCAGTTTTAGTACATAACTTTGTTTTTTTGTGCCTAGAAAGATTTATTTATATTTTATGTTACTATATAATAAACATAGATATATTTGCAATGTATATTCGTCATATTTTCTCTTCCATATTATTCCTGACATTTTTTACTACCTGAAACATATTTTTATATGCGGTGTACGATTTTGGCTGTGACTCACTGTATATCGGTAAGGGTCTCGACACGGAATCACAGTGGGCTACAGGTATACAGGTAAAAAGAAATCTTTAGATGAAAATTGGAGTCCAGTGTAAAACTATAATGGAGAACGAAAAAAATTAAGAAAAAGTCTAACCAAGAACATGTCGTTACATATAATGCGGAAAACGTTGAAGGTCATCGTAGCAAAGGTATTAACAGCTTAATTAATTCTATTGAGAATAAGGAATGTAAAAGTAAAAAAGGGAAAACCAAGTATGCAATTCAGTCCGAGTAAAGGCAAGTTTAGGATTTAAACCAAGGAGTAGAGAAAAAGATTCTGAAAAGGAATAGTTACCTACCAAGTTACAGAAGTCCAGTTTTCTTGAAGAGATATCTAAGACTAAATTCAAACACTTCACAATAGAAAAAGTGTTAATTCCAGTGTTGTTAGTAGTATATCAAGTCAACAAGGCACGATCAACGTTGATTTACGCCGTGCGAAAGAAAGAAGCACTGGGGATGTAGCCACGGATAGTCATGGTGATAGACGATCCTGGGGAACAGGAGACGGTCATTCTATATATTGCCACTTCAGTAGAAAAATCAATCCAGAACCAGAACACGCTAAGGGTCTCGAGCTCTGGCAATCGTCACTGCATTAGTATTATATTATAAAATAGTGGAGAGAAGTTCGAGCGACGGTGAATATGCATTAGTGAAATATCTCTGTGCGTCAGAAATGATTCTGGCCCAGAATTCACATTATTATATTTAATAACAACTGCAACTCGTTTATATAAATCTTTATTTCCGAACAATACGTTACTATTTGTACATAGAAATTTAATAGGTAAGTTTTCCTTACGATAAATATACAGGGTGTCCAATTTAGAGTTACTCGTAAAGTACCTGCTGTATGAAAAATGGTTCAAAGAGGAATTGAATGGTTTCGAGAAGGACATAATCTGGTGTAATTAGTTTCTCTGTAAATGGACGTGCAGAGGTCATATGAAGATGACATATGTTTTCTTAAATTTGGCACAACTCTTTATTTTTTATAAAAAAGTATTAAGGTATTCATGTGGAGAAATCGTTAGTTTAGGAAATATTTTTGTCTCAATATTGCAAAGTGATACAAGTAAGTACACTTAGTTGCACCTACATTCTCTGCATTGATAGTGGGCATTGTTTTTTACAAAATGATGGGAGGGCAATAAGACGAAGTCAATCATATAATTTCATGTGTCATTTTATTAAAGAATTTGTGAAGCAGAACATCGAAAGTAATGAATTTATTTAAAATTACAAATGTTCAAAGACATTACCTTGATTGTCAATGCATGCTTGTATGTTTGAATGAAATGATATAATAAAATTGATTTCGAAATACAGTAAATTCTCTACAAGTGTCAGTCAGTTTGGATTCTACAAGTGTCAGTATAAATGGTCCTACACCTAGGACCTCTAACGCTACATCACTCGGTTTCGTGTTTTATGTCATTTTCATAGAAAAATCTCATCAATATGTTAAGAAAAATTTCGGGATAAAAAAACGTAAAATTAAAAAAGTTGGTATTTAAATCGCTTGGTTGCCTCGACTCACGTTTTATCCTTATCTTTTATTCGCTGTCCTTGTCTACGTTCGGCAAACTACAAAGGCGGGCGCGAGGCTCGAAAACGTAGTCCCTGACTCTACAAGTGTCAGGTTTAGGTTCCTTGCGGACTGACACTTGTGGAGAATTTACTGTATCGGGTTATGCCGGAGCTCGTTCGACGGTTTAAGGTCGTTGAAACTTGTTTCGCAATGTGTGTCGTGTGAATATTTATTTGTAACTCTTTATGATTAGCGATGTATACATTTTTCGAATTATTGCTATTTGTCAAATGGGTGTGGTGGAAATGGAAGGAAGAAAACTATTGGTTGTTGGGGGTGTGCTAGTACCACTTAAGACGTCCTGAATCTTCAACGAGTCAGTGTGAAGGTGCAAGATATAGGTTTTTCCCGAAAAAATGTGTACATAATTGTCCCGGCGATTTCCTTGTTGAAAGAGTGATAGTTTACAACGTGCCGATGCGTTTCGATACCTCGATCTGTAGGTAAAACGTGACTAATGAATTTTATTATAATAATCCGCCAGACCCAGATCTCCTCACGTTTCACGTTTACGACGCAACAACGATAAGATAGCTTCTGATTAAATTTAATAAATATTACAGCACACTCATTATTATTCATCCTTTTTAATATTTATACAGACAAATATAATATGAAAATCTATGCCAGGTGGTATCGTTGATTTGATAATATAAGAGAAAAATAGAAGTATCTTCGCTAAAATATTTGGAATAGCAGAAAAACATAACAAAGAAAACATTTTCGATTTATTTCACCTAATTAGTCCTAATAAAAAATTTAAATATCAGCTTAATATTAGCTTTTTTTAATGAAACAAACGTTGAAACACGACAAAATTAATAGATATTCGTATGTTAATATTTAATACATGCAAACGTTTAAGTGAAAAATGAATATTAATATAAATAAAGAAACAAATAAACAAATATCTTGTATTTTTTTGGAACCTTGTCCCAAGATATTCTTTTAATTTTTGGTGCTACAGCTTCCATCTATTATACAAACAATAATAATAATAATAGCATAAAACTATGTAATATATTATAGTAGAATAATATAATGTACTTATAATGGTATAAATATAATATAATACTGTATAATATTAATATAGAACGTGTTCCATATTAGGCACATACGTATTTCGACAGAAAAATAATAATTATACTGAGAAGAAAATTTATTTAACGGTAAATGTCTTTTGAAGATTTAAAAACAAACATGTTTAATGATAAATCATGCAAAAGTAATATTTTTTCACCTTATCTTCACTACAAAATCTCACTATTTAACTCTTCTTTCGAAAACTTTTATACGCTTTCAGCAATAATCAACTTTGCATTCAGCGATAGAGTTGCAATTGAAGCTCAAATGCGAATATGATTGCCTTTTGCTTTTAACGAAATATCTTCCACTGTTGTCGATTGATATTGTTACTTATTTGCCGAGATGTTGCGGTGTTCCATATTAGGTGTTGTTCTATATTAGGTAGTTAGCTTACATATCTCGTACATTACACAATATAGGCTATAATAAGTGTTTAACTCTAGTATTCAGTGTACTCGAAAGATTAAACGAGGTTTATACAAAGTTACATTTATGAAGTTAGATATTACTTTTAACACAACAGGGTGCAATGCGACACGCGTATTACGAGAAATTTCGATGAATATAAGGCAATGTGCAAATTAAAAAGAGATACGAAAGCAAAGAGTATCGCATTATAATAAACCGTGCTGCTAATTCGCTTTCTAATGATTATGTAACTGCTATTGCAAGTGGTGTAATAATATAATAGTCATCCAACAGTTACATGATTCATAACGAAAAATGAATATTTTTTTTTTCGTGCAATATCGATGTAACGTATTGTCAAACAAGACTTATTGTCCTTTGTAAGTGAACATATAAGCAGTAATTAAAAATTAATTAAAAAATTAAATCTTACTATAGTTAAATTTCATGCAATAAGATTACGAAAACAGTGAATCCTCTCTTAAAACTTTCGATGTAGGTAATATTTGCAGAAATAAAAAATTTGCAGTTTGATAGCTTAGATGATGTTTATAGACTAACTGGAAGTATTATTCCTGTAAATAAGTGTAAAAGGCAACGTCAGGAAATAATATGATGTCGATTGCAACAATAGGTTTTGCAGTCATATTAAAATTTATGTGAAAGTGGATAATCATTGTAAGTTTGTTTTATAATTTTATACACTTTATAGTTTTGTGTAACTATTGTCATTTTAATTATTGTTTCATCTTATTCCAGGTATCACATTATTGTATTTTGTAGTTGAATCATATGCCGAATTTATAAAGAAATATACGTTTCAATCTCAACGAAAAGCTAACAAAATCTACTATTTAAATCTACTAAAAAACTATTTCAATAAAATAGTTTATACTATTTTCGCTTACAATTAGATACACTGTTAGATACTGTGTTATGAGCATAATCAAAAACGTAGAAAGCAAGGCGTGTCACTCAAAATGTCTTTGACACGCGTGTCATAGGTTCGCCATCACTGCACTATACATATACCTATCTCTACGGACACACGTCAAATTGACGCGCGAATGAAACCGCATATTTTCTTCAAAAAGCAACTTATTTTATTTAAAAACAGCATATTATACACTATTAACTTATAAATGAATGATAATATGAATACTATATTTATATAAAATTTATAATAAGCATAAGTGGTAGGAGAGAAATGTAAACGGTTTCTGTAATTTTCCCAGTGAAATTCGAAATGCGTCAAAATGACGCGTCCCGTAAACCTAGTGTTAATAACTAAAAACGAAGCCGCAAACGCAGTTTTTTATTCTTGACTTTCGCCTTATTTCGGCTTCTAGGATCACCCCCTAAATTTTCTTCTAAGAGTGATCGAACACCGTGTATATCTAATTCCACGAACTTTGAAAAATTAACTATATGTGTTACCTTACTGAATAGATTAAAAGTCGAATTGTTTTTGTATTGTCTGAGTCAGAGAGTCTGGTAATGAATTTAGAACAGTAATCTGGAACTTAAACGGATTTGGAGATTTATCGATTGAAGAATAATCAACCTGTTCCAAAAATAGGATTGCACTCTCAAAAAGTAATGCTGTTCGTCTGCTTAAGTTAAAAGGGGGTTGATTATTACGAGCTATTGGCGAAACAATTCATTTACAAAGGTTTCCGATTCATTAACAATCGGATAAACTAGTGTCAGCAATTCGGGAAGAGCACCTCAGTTCTGGCCAATCGTAAAAACATGTTTCATCATAGTAGATAGCAACATAATTAAATTTGACATAGTCAAATTGAATTAAGGCATTGTCACGCACCTCTCATGTTGGTCAGATATCGCTCCATCGAATTTACATTTATTATGTTCTTTACAAAGTGGTTAAAATGGAAATAATTCAAAAAATTCGAATTCATTGGTGTTAGGTTTTCTGTAGAAACGGTTTATCGCACGATCGACCGGGAACGGTTATTTTTGAGTTCAGGATTTTCGTTTATTGCTTGCGCGGGTCTCATTACCTCCCCCGAGGGTCACTAGAATTGCTTTGCTAGATTTTTAGTAATTTCTGTCCCTCGTGCTCAATAGCCTACGAACATACCATAAACCACGAATTTCCGAACGGCACATCTGTATGTAACGGTCCGCTTGCCGATTAGTCACCCGGAGGAAATTCCAGATTTTTGGGACCTTCCACCCACCCCTCGCGACTGTCTTCCACCTTTCCAAGGTGACAGCGCGCTAAGGACGCACTGGAAGGACGGTAAAGACGATATTAGACACGCTGATTAGCAAATGCAATCGTTAACCATTAACCAATCAGCGTGTCCCAACGAAAATCCCTCTCACAGACGTCCGAGACGCGACGTCGGAGAGGTGAGTCGTCGAGTAGTCGTTCAACCACCACGAACAAGGAGAACCAAGGAGCAACCAGTTCACATCACGCGTTAGAAATAGATCAGTTTTTACAAGTCCCAATCATTTTGGGTGGTCCTTCGAACCAGTATCTAGACGGCACAACATATAGGAGCAATAACAAAAGGAATCTGGAGGTTATAAAATCAGTGAACAAAAATTATAGAAATAATGGTGGCTATCTAGTAAATTAAATAAATTACTCGCCAGTGCAATATATGTACATATATCCTAATAGTAAACGAATTCAACATGTATACATGTATATTGGTATATGAAGCCGATTGATAAACTTGTGCTTTGCCAATAGGTATTTGATTACCTTCATTGAGGGTATGCTCAAAATGCTTACGTTGCATTTCATCACACGCCTGTAGACTTATTGTCGTTGATCTTGTTGCACTTTCGATAATCCTATTGAAGTTGTTGGAAAGTTTGTTAAATCACGTAACGAAGTATTTCAACATTTTCAATAAGGATTTGAAATATTATCGCAAGTAAACAACCAATGGTTTCGAGCTCAGATCTTCGTATTCGATTTATTTATTTGGAAATTTCTCGTTTACAAATTGTTCAGTTGGTGTGTAATACTTTGTATGCAACTTATTGAGAGATGCAATAACGATTATAAAATTTTCAATTGTATGTAACATATCGGGCGTTATTTCTAAACCATTTTAAGAAAACACCAGTACCAGTTTCCTTTGTCGAAAGAATTGTTACAGTAATAAGATTCGCTATAATTGAGAAATAAAGTTAAATAGGACATACGTTTATATAAACTTTGTTTGAATTATTTTCAAGTGTTGAATCCATCTCTGAAGTGGGTCAGAACATATTACTGGACACTTTATATAAAAATAGATATGAAGTCATTTTTTAAATACATATGAATTGAACATATAGTAAAGTACATAATCGATTCGTCATGTTTTGTAAAATACAAATAAACAACTATGAAAGAGGGTATCTGGCGTGTGTTCTGATTGTACTCTTATTCACCGAAGCTGAATATTCGTGCAGCTTCACTGTCGGCCTACTTGAGATGTAATTAGGCCAAGGATGAAACCTCGTCTAACATTCAAGTTAACGAAGCTTCACAAGGTACAGCAATCTAAACTCTTACTGATCTATGCTATCGTTCAACATTAAAACAATTTCCGTAGATAAATCAAAAATTAGGTAAATGGATAGATTAGATACAAGTATGCGAGAATTGTTACAAAATCTTTGCAGATTGTGCTTACGTATCTATTTAAGTGTATATACACGTGTATACAGAGTATCCCAGTTTTTTCTGATCAAACTTTGTCGGCATGTTTTATGGGCATAAGCAAGAAATTATAACAGCAAAAAGTTAAAAAGTTATAACAAAAATACGAAATACGAAGGGAATGGTAACGAACATGTGGTTACTATGATAGGAGCCATTCGAAAGCCAAAGTGACTAATTCTATAACATTAAATTTATTACATTTTTTCTATTTATAAAGAGTTAAGCATCAAGTATGCACTTTGATACTAAAATTGGCAGAATTTCGAAAAGTCGAGATAATCATTTTGACTTCTGAGTGGCTCATATAAGACAAGAATGGCATTGAAAAAAGTTACAGTCAACACCTTCAACGATCTCAGATGGTAACTAAATTTATTACATTTTTTCTATTTATAAAGAGTTAAACACCAAGCATGCACTTTGATACTAAAATTGGCAGAATTTCGAAAAGTCGAGATAATTATTTTGACTTCTGAGTGGCTCATATGAGACAAGAATGGCATTGAAAAAAGTTACAGTCAACACCTTCAACGATCTCAGATGGTAAACATAGTTCGCAATATCGCTGATTTATTCCTATTTTGTATCATAATAACTGCACATTCGTTACAATTCCCTTCCTGCATCGTATTATTGTTATAACTTTTTAAAAAAGAAATTCAAACGACCTATATTTATACAATATAACATTTCTTTCTTACATATACAATATACCTATAGAACATACTGACAAAGTTTGATTCGAAAAAACTGGGACATCCTGTCCATTAGTTACGCGAGAAGCTAATCTAACGCATACATTTAACATATAAAGTTAGTAGAGAGTAGATTGAATGTAAGATTGTTCGAAACAAGACAACGCAGTGCTGTTCACGTATACGGTAACCATTCAGGTTATAACAATTTATAACTGATTTTCATAATAAATGATACGTGTGCGTGTCTGTATTTTCATGTGAGTTTCATATGAAAGTTAGCATATAGGGTAACTGTACCTAATACGGAACACCGCAATATTTCGGCAAATAAGATATTTGAGTTATAACAAAAGACAATCATATAGAAATTTGAGCTTCAGTTAGAAGTCTGTTGTTCAATGCGAAGTTCATTCTTATTTGAAAGCGTGTAGAAGTTTTTGAGAGGCGAGTTATAAATAGTG
>NW_017100493.1:225830-232798 GCF_001263275.1 Habropoda laboriosa | reverse complement strand
TTATTTATATAAATATTCATTTTTCATAGTAAAAATAACGTTTTTTGAGATTTCTTTACAAACTTCCTAGGTGTTCCATATTAGGTACCTCCCACTTTGTCAACTTTGACTTTTTTTACATTTTTTACCATGACTTCAAGACACTTAAACTTTTGCATAGTTACCTATTACCATACGAATAGCTATTAGTTTTGTCCTGGTTTAATGTTAGTTTCATTTAAAAAAAAGCATGTGTGTATGTCGAACAGGCTTTTAAAATCAGGTGTTCCATATTAGGTGCAGTTACTCTACTATATAAATGAATTGATTCCTTATTAATTATGTCTGTTGGTAATTTTGAAATTTCACGTAATGTAACCTTGAAGGAATTACAAAAACATATTTCTTTTTTATTAAAATATTTACTCTTTGAAAACGAACAATTTTTTCATGCAACTTTTTCCTTCATGTTAAGCCAAATTTGGTTATTTTGGTTACACGTGTTAGAGGGAACAGTAATAAAAAATTATGCTATTTTAAATGCTTTCAAGGGACTCCTGCTTTAACGTCGATCTTGTGTTCACACAACAGTAACCATTGTGTTCAATGTATTTGAAAAGTTTACCCTGACTGCGTAAAAGGACGAGGTTAACGCAACGTACACGGGGACGGCACGGTTGATCGAACATGACACAGTATATTCACGTATACCTAACTCATGAGTTACTCGTAGAATCTTTAAAAATTATAACGAACCGTTGAACTTTGAACATAATTTCACAGAATACTTTTCACGTGGAACAAGTACAAACGCCTTTTTAAGCGTATATTCAAAAGCGACTGGTTATACACTGTAGCATATTCAAAACGCAAAAACAGATGAACTTCAAGCATATTAAATTACGAAATTCGATTAGGGTGTTTCTTTTTGAAGTTCAGTATCACGTGTCCTCTTTGTTCTGCTGTTAATTATTTATGAACGAATAATTTCCTTTCTCTTTTTAAATGTTCATTTCGAATTAATATACATTTCATTTGTTTTTTTTTTTACAATTTTCATTTTATAGTACATCAAAATTCTAATACAATATAAAGAATAAGTTTTTCCAGTTGTTAAAAAATGTATGTTTTACGAAAAGAAACGATAGGGGAAAATAAAGTCTCGCGACTAAAATAATATTATAGCATATCATTGAATTTGTAATAATCATTGGAATATATCACCGTTTTGTGATAAATATCAATATTTACTGAATAAGTATTTATTTATTATTCTATAATTTTTACGAAATCAATATTCATATGAAAATAAATATTTGCTGAGATTATTGCTTTTATTATTCGTCACAGTTTAAATATCGCACTCATGAAACACACACTAAACAATATTCTTTTTAAGGATCTTTACAGATCCGGTCATTTAGACTTCACTGGTTCATACAAGTGCCTTTCTGAATCTCATCCAACACTCAACTACAAACTTGGTACATCAACAATTGAGGACACGGATGCAAGAACAGCATAAGTGCACTTACCCTCCTTATGCGTCCGAGCGCATCATCCAGCCCTTCATGCCTGACCTACTTACACGAAGCGTACTTGCGTAATAAAAGATCGGTCAAATCATATTCCGCACAGTGGCAAGGACTTAAAAATAATGTCTAAGCCCCTTTTAAACTACTGAAGCTTAGCGAAAAATAATTCGAAAAGATAATGAAATAAAATTTGCACCCTAAACACAGGGAAAAATTTATTTCTATTCTCGTTTTTCAGAAAATCAAGTTTGAAATTTCGTTAAATTTCAAGAGAATTTATTGGGAAAAATGTGTTGTCAGAAAATAACTTGGATAAAATTATAAAGGTTTACGTTGTACATAATACAAATTTCTTTTATACAGGAATCATTCCAAAATAGATCAAGAAAAAGAGATCATAATCTTAAAGAGACTATCTTTTTATAGGACAAAATAAAATATCTACTAATAATGTGTAAATTTTGTATTACAAAAAAAGTTTTATTGATTAATGGATGGAACAAATTGACGGTAAAAATAAATAATAATACAGTAATCTTTTTCATACAAACATTAATTTTCTAGAAAATTAAATTTAAAATGTATCTATTCTATGTGGATAAACATTATCTTAAATATTCGATTTTTCTTTGTCGGGTTATGTATCGGTTAACGTTGCTATGAGCTACAAACGTTTAAAAATGGTGAAAACTAGTTTTTCATGATTTTCGGGCTACACTGTAATAAATTTAACGATTCTTACATCTTTCGATGTCTGTCGCTTGTTTCTGCATCAACCGATTTCGATGAAATTGTCAACCTGTATCTAACTGGCATAAATCTACAAACTGTATTTTTTAAATTTTCATTACGGGCTCAGATAGAAAAGTTGTAATTTTTTCAAAATTTTCGGTGTACGTCATCTATTATACATAGTAAACTAATCCTTCTAATTTCTAAAAAGAAAACTCAAGTCGTTTGGTTATTTTAAAAAAGTTATTCCGTTTTGAAGTATGTATGAATATTTTTTTCCCTTGCTGTGTATTATAGTTTGAGGATAATATATCACGTATACAAAGTATAGTCTGAGGATATTGTATCACGTTTTCTTCATTTTTACTGATGTACGATGTACTTTTACCAAAATAGAGCAAGATGGAATATAAACGAAACTAACTTCTCTTACGGGTATTAACATGGCTAAAGTAAGCAAACTGGCAAGCAGCTGGCGTATCGGCCATGCCCGTGACTTTCACGGGCATGCGCAAATCTGTCGGTCAGGCATGCCTGTGCACGTCACAGGCATGTGCGTTAAGTGGTTAATTTAATATTCTCGAGGACTGAGTTTTTCTAAAGAAAAATTTTATTAAATATTTTATAGTTTCGTGACGGGTTTTATTGCCTCTGTGTAGGTATATGCACAGAATACATTTCAAACATACGACTTCATTTCAAATTTTTGCAATGGTGCAAAGAAATTAGCAGAGAAAATTGTTTCAAATTAACGAATATTCTGATAAATACTTTTCGTTCAATCGTTATACCGGGCAACACGAAGATAACTAATTTTTGTTCTTTTTTTAAGTCAGAGGGTAAAAAAGAAAAATGAAAAGTGAAAACATAAGACTAAAGTTTTATGCATTGAGACTTTTCCTTTAATTATGAAAAATAATGTAACTGAAATGACCGCCTCCTTTTTGATGGTATAAATATACTCTTTCCTCCACATTTTCCATAACTTTTCGCAAACTTTCAGTTGTCTTTACCTGTCTAAGGGATTTTTGCATCACTCTGCATTTCATGAAATAGAACTTCGTATTTTCATGATAATAAGAAATTGTGATAAATTTTATTTTTTACACTAATAAAAACAAATTAAATTATACAGTGTGTGTGATGTATCTGAGAACGTGTAAATATCTCGAAAAATATCGACGACGCGGACAAATATTTGAGGTAAAAATTATAAGGTGCCAAGGAGCACATATGATGCCTATATTTATTTGATTTTGTGATGACCTTGTAAGGCTTTATAAGGTTACGTTTAAATTTTTTAATGGAAACCTATACTTTTGCTTACACATTCTTGTAGCTGACGTTAAAACGTTTTTGAAACACTACCTACATGTGCTTTTTGCACTAGCCAATGTCGAGATATTAAATTTCAAATCTGATGTGCAGCCGGTGTAGCGTGACGCGGTCCACACTGCAGTTAATTCCGAGAACTCGTGTAGAATTTCGGTGGCTACGTAAACATAAATTGACCGTGCAATGACATAAGACAGTTTGTCCTAATGCTTCCATAACATTGGTTTGGAGATAGCGGTTTAGTAACGTGATCTCCAAGATCGCCAGATTTTACCGCGTGCGATTTTTTTTCTCTGGGGATATTGGAAATAAACAGTTTTCAGTACGCCCGTGAAGACAATAGATGAATTGCAAAGAAGGATCACAAACAAAAGTCAAACAATTACACCAGAAATGCTGAGAAATGTGGAGCAGGAATTTTTAAGAAGGATGGAAAGCTGCATATTACTTGATGGAAATCACATTCACGGAAAAGTGAGAATTTAGCAGCAGTGTTTTCACACACACACACGCACATGGTTTCTTATAGAGCCACCATAATGAACAAAGTCCGACCGAGCAACCTTTCCGCGGTGTACATTGGGTAACGCTAATGCCGGCGGCACATCAGATTTGAAATTTAATATTTCGACATGGACTACCGTAAAATGCACGTGTAGGTAGTGGTTTGATAATGTTTTAACGTCAACTACAAGAATATGTAGCAAAAAGTACAGGTTTTCATTTAAAAATCCAAACGTAACTTTCATAAAGTTTTTCAAGGTTATCGCAAGATCAAATAAATATAGGCATATGTGTTCCTTGGTACCCTACAATTTTTTCTCCAATATTTTTCTGTGTCATCCATATTTTTCTGTATATACAAACGTAACTTTCATAAAGTTTTTCAAGGTTATCGCAAGATCAAATAAATATAGGCATATGTGCCCCTTGGTACCCTACAATTTTTTCTCCAATATTTTTCCGTGTCATCCATATTTTTCTGTATATAATATACAGGGTGTCCCGTAACTCCTCGAACACCTGGAAATGGGGGGTTACTGGGGTGACTCTGAACAATTTTTTCCTTTACCAAAATGTTGTTTGAAGCTTCATTTTTGAATTATTAACGAAAAACACTGGCCAATTACAGCGCGCGTAAGTCGGAATCGTGAAGAAAATAGCGAAGGTCTGAAAATAGCCTCTGTTCTTCGCCCCTGAGCGCGGGCTCTACGCGCGCTGTAATTGGCCAGTGTTTTTCGTTAATAATTCAAAAACGAAGCTTCAAACTGTATTTTGGAAAAGGAAAAAGTTGTTCAGAGTCACCCCAGCAGCCCCCCATTCCCGGGTGTTCGAGGAGTTACGGGACACCCTGTATTGACCTTTAATTTACGATACTTTGAAGAATAAAACCTACAGTTACATTGTGTGACTGGTTTTTGTTGTTAATATTTCGTTAATTCGTTTTCGCTGTCTGCTTCTAGAAGAAAGTGTTAACATACACTCAGCTTGACAAACTCTGCAAGCTGATAGGTTGAGCGTGGTTGCTCGGAATTCTGGACTTCGGCTTAACGACTTTCAGCCTGGTTGAAAATGAGTTCCAAATCGAAGTTGGTGTGAATAGGTTTTTATTTATACCGCGGGATTTAATTTAATACAGTGCTTTTAGTAATGTGAGGAAGAAGTGTAACTATGAGTGTTTGGAACTCTTGGTGGTCGAAACGGAACTATAAATGGTTGACGTGTAACTCTTGATAAATGAAATGGAACTATTAGCGGTTGATATGTAACTGTTGGAAAATAAAATGGAACTTTTTAAATGGGATGATGACATTTTTTGAATGATTACTATTCGTCGATTAGTTGACACAGAGGTGTTGATATGGCTGGTACCACTCACGTTACAAACAACAAGTTCAGTGTGAACTATCTGAAGCTATGTACAGACAGTGCCGCCTAGCGAGGCACGTCTGTATTCCTGTTTCGCACCTGAGGCTGCTGAGTCAGAACCCAAGAGATCCCGTGTTGTCTCGGAAAACGTACGTATATCATCTCACATAATGAAAAAACACTTGAAGGACGATTAGTGAAAACACGATTGTTGAGTTTTTTATATTCGGACATGAATTGTAGATCTACTACTTTAATATATCTGTCTGCAACTTGTCGATCCATTTTGTAAGGGCTTTTAGTCTAAATAATATTTTGTCAGGATTAGTTAAAATAATGTCGAAAACTATATTTATTTCTCCGTCTGTCGTTGACTCCTCGTCCTTGTCAACTCCGCGCCTCCTAATCCGTTCTAATACACTTCTCACAATTCTTGTTACAATGCTCTTAACGCGTCCTTATATACGGGCCTTTGTCGTATACCTCTCTCCTATCTTTCATTAGTTTTTAGTCATCCTGCCTCCTTTCCTTAACTGTAAACAAATCCACATCATCCTTTACTTTTACTCATCGCTGAACCTAGACCTCACCGCCTCTCCCTACATTGACCTCTGAGACCAACCTCTACTCTCGTACTTACCGAAGCTATATCTAGAAACCTTTTCCGTCGAAACAGCAGATTTTTGTCTAGTGGTCTTCACGCACCGAACGTCACCGAACTGTCTAATAAAGTCGAATAGTACTACGCGCAGAATAGCTCCCTTATTTCGCGCCAGTTCCCGTCAGGCTCTCCTATTGAATATAATAAACCAACGCAAGGAATCGCGAGCCGCGGAATACAACACCTTGACGCCCCTCTATTTCCTCCGGGAAACTCTGGCACAAGTTGAGGGTTTCTACCCGGCAAGGTCCGCGCCGCGCGAGCACGTGGCTGGGTCCTTACCTGACCCAGCCCTTAGCGCGTGGGGGAGTCAAGGCATTGGGACCGGGTTTCTGCGATAGGTCTGCGGGTCATAAACTAGCCCGAGTCCCTACATTCACTCGACCATACTCTTACAAAAAGGCGTTCTATTTTAAATTACTTCCAACATCTCGAATGAAACTTGTGAGAAAGGGCAAAGGCTTGGGGTTTTTCCTCAAAAAGGTGTACGAATGTTCGTTACTGTTGGGACGATGGTACTGTCCAAGGGATGGCAATTTATGACGTGCTAATGTGAGCCTGGGCATTTCAGTGACTAATGAATTTTGCAATGATAATCCATCAGACCAAGTCTTCTTCACGTTTTACGATTGCGACGCAACAGTGGTAAAATTTAAACTTAGGGAAGGGAGCTCTTCTCTGCGCTGTGCTTGTTTCTTAATTTCTTCGACCAACGTTTGGCAAACCACCAATAAGTATAACTAACAGGATGTTCTGTACTTACAAGAATAATCACTCAACTAACACGCTGATTCAGATGTAATTTTTCATGCAGCAAAAGAACTAGAAAATATTAACTAACTGACTAGCCATTTCGA
>NW_017100493.1:216812-225782 GCF_001263275.1 Habropoda laboriosa | reverse complement strand
GTGAAAGTGATAAAATTGTTAGAAAATTGTTAGTGTAGAGCGAAAGACCAGGTGATTTATCAGGGTACTTATCTGATTGTAGTTTATGACGCAGGTACTTCTATGGCTTAACCACTAACTGCGTTTGAAAATTGTTAAAGTTTGTTGATTGCCGATTGTTCTTTCACAATATAACTGTCCGTCACGTACCTACGATTGTACACCTTTTTTGAAAAGTAAAAAATGCAATCAAATGGTTTTTAAATTGAAATGAGACTAGAGTGTCCAATTATTGGAAATTTAAGTGAACTCCACTCCTCTCAAAGTAGTCTCCTTGATTGTCGATGCAGCAGTCCCAGCGTTTCTACTATTTTAATTTACCATGACAAGCTCTGCTTGCAGTTTTTTCTAAAACCTTTTTACTACTTCCAAACAGCTTTTCAGTTTTAGTTTAATTTTTGGAAACAAGAAAAAAGTTACAAGGGGTCATATCACACGGATTCTGGAACGTGGTGACGCTGGGCACTTTTAGTGGGAAGATTGTTGTTTTGTTCACGAATCGTACCTCCACATTTAACATTTTTCCCTTGTAATAGCACGTTTTAGAAAATCATCGTTCTCCATAACAGTGTTCTGAGATGTACAGCAAACGCGAAGCTAACTTTGGTTTGCTGAAAGAAAAGTGGCATAAACCAAAACTGATTTTCATAATGTTTCAGAGGCCATTAACCCTTTGAATGCTGAACAGCCCAAAGTTAGACGTTTATTGCGAACGCAATACTGTGCACATATTATGTATATGTTACTGTAAAACTCCGAATACCGGAAAATGTTAGGTTTTCGGAAATTTAGGTAAATCTAAGATTTACGAAGAACTCGCGGTAAAAGTTACAATTTGAACGTAACAATCTGTGTTTCCTGACTTTTATCGATTTATATTAGTCTAAATTAAGATTTACCGCTGGTACGTACTTGGTAAGAGTTGTTCTTGATAGATAAACGTCAAAATTACATATTATTATCATTTATTAAGAAGTACAGTCACACTGACTGACGTTATAGTTACAAATGATTAAAAATGCATCAAATTTTGGAGGATAATAACAGTCAAACAGACTATAAAATGAAATAATTATTGAACAATTAGATTAAGTTTATAAAAAAAGAAGGAAGGAAATGATAACATTATGGAACTTGTAAAACATCAGTTATATTGATTTCATAATATTTCGAATTTATACCGACATGGGTTGGTAAATGTTAGGATTTCTGAGTGAATTATATCGTGTAAACTTAAATCATTTTTTTGGTTTTTTATCATGTAAAATTGGGTAAGATAAGAAAATATTTACTCGTTTCAAGTACATTTATGGTTTATACCAGAGCCGATCTCGAAGTTGCTTTATTGAAGTTGCACGAAGTGGTCAGACAAACTCGAACACGGAGTGATGTTCGAGTAGTAAGCCACGCTGACTCGAGCAACGATCCTGTGATGCGGCACTATATGAATGCAATAGTGATCACCTGCCCTGAAAAAGCAGCAATGATCATACGTGTTGAAAAAAGTAACCGATCGACGATACGAAACGCCTTACGAACCATACAACATATGCCTACCTTGGAGCTATTTTCCCACCACTACTGTTGCTCCCTACTTCATTCACCACTGTTGACGTTACTTGCTCTTTGCTTTGCTCGTAGCAGTGCTTACAAGCAACAGAGAGCACTCTTGTTCGTAAAATTTAGTACCTGCCGGTAAAGGCAGGTAGAAATAAAATTTGCCTGCCTGAGCAACTCTGCTCTAATCTTAAGCTCTGTTAAATTCACAGTACGTGTTCAAAAAACCAACCATCCATTTCTGTGCGCGAAGATATAACATTAAAGACATCGCTCATTTGCAATAAATTTGTCCCAGTGCCTGCAAACAGATAAGCAAAGAAAAAACTATAGGGTTGTACGTACATTAAAAACTTAAAGATGACCGTAGCGTCGTAGACTTATTGTTAGACAAGCGATATGTTCACCGATCGTCGCGTTGATTCTCTCGCTGATTCGTTGGAGAGAAGTGTGTACTTACAGTACATATGTAGGTAGAAGATGGTCGATTGAATTTCATGTGTTCTGTATCACAGATGGCTGTTTCTTGTAAGTGTGTTTATTTGATGTATGTGTGTCGATGCGTAGAAACAGAGGCTTGTAATACGATTGATTTTGAAGAACCGCATATGTATATGCAACTATCTTGGATTTCTGTACAGGGTGTCCCAGTTTTTTCTAATCAAACTTTGTCAGTTCGTTCTATGGGTATAAGTAAAAAGAAGGTATTGTATAAACATAGGTTGTTTGAAGCTTTGTTAAAAAGTTGTAACAGAAGGATGAAATACGAAGGTAAAAAAAAAATTGTAACGAACTTGCGGTTACTGTGCTACAAGAGGAGAATGGCACTGTCAACACCTTCAACGACCACACGATCTATTCCTATTTTGTATCATAACCGCACATCCGTTACAATTCCTTTTCTAGTTCGTATTATTGTTATAACTTTTTAATATAGCTTCAAACGATCTATGTTTATATAATATTTTTGGGTGTAGTTTCGAAAGGCCCCGGTGGTCTATCGACACGAAATTTGGGGAGGAGGCAGGGGGAGTGTGCCTCAAATATAAAATATTAGCTTCAGCCAATCATTAGTTTCTGAGCTATTAATAGAAGACTTTCAGTACTATACATTGAAAACTGCGTATACAGACGTTACTGATACATTGAATGCTGCCCATCCGGATGTTATCAATACAACTGTCTTCACTGTAGTGGTTGTCGCCCTCACTGTCGAGTAGCCAAGCGGTAGTGGCCTCAGTATCTATCGGGTGTCCCACGTAAAATTTCGGCGAAGCGATGACTATTCTGATATTGTCGACCGCCTAGATATTCGGCGGTATTAGATGCTGTGCTTCAGCTAGACTGATCGACAAGATGATTACGTACGTGATTAGGTTAGGTTAAAATTCACACTTCCAGTGGCTGCTTCGTTTAATGAGCCTTATTTGGACGAAATTCGTTACCCTATTTGTTATGATGTGCTCGTGGTAGTTGCCACCAACTTTCGAGCCTTGTCGAATTTAGCACGTGGTGTGCCGACTAAATCTAATAGGTTCGTCTTCGAAGGACAACCTCCGTGATTAGGAGGACAACTAATGGTCTAAACTTCTAAAAGGAGCGACTCTTGGCGTGGTCAGATGACTTCTTTCGTTCCCTTCCGCGAAAGGTCCCACGACACCTCCGTGTGCGGACACATCGCGGGGGTGAGGCCCCCGGATAGGTTGAGTACATTTTCCGATAGCGGTGGGGAAGGGTGGTTGGCGAAAACTATTAGTTAAAATCATAGGTGTGAAAAACTACACGAAAATGCCACCCTCCAGACCATAGGTCACTCTCAGGTACCAAGCGTACCCCTGAGTGACGCACGCGGGAATTCCGAGTGCCTCGAACAATGACCGTAGTAGACACGCTTCGGCTCTGGTGACCATATGAATGCAAAAATCTACAAGTGAAAAAAGGGGCGAAGATTCTAAGTCGAAAACGAGACAATAAAAGGTAAAAGCAAGTTCTTAGATTGAAAGACTACGATTGCCGTGGCGTCATAAAATTACCGCTGCTACGAAACGAGCGAAGGCGAAAAATATATACAATAGAACTACATGCTAAGAAATCTAAGGGTCGGGCGGCTGACATACCTGTCGAGGATTAAGCACTATTGATACCGGTTCCATACTCGACACTTGACGGCAACGACCACTACAGCAAAGACGGTTGTGTTACTAACATCTGTATAGGCAGCATTCAATGTGTTAGTCAGGTGTGTATACGCAGTTTCAATGCACAGTACTCAAAGTTTTTTGTTAATATCTCGGAAACTAATGATTGGCTGCAGCTAGTATTTTATATTTGGGGCTCACTCACCCTTTCCACCAAATTTCGTGTCGTTCGGCCACCTTTAGGAACTTTATTCATATTTTTTTCCTTACTTATGTATGTATATCCATAGAACATACTGACAAAGTTTGTTCGGAAGAGAAACTAGTGTTAGACAAGGATAAAATATAAAAGGTTGAAGGACGGTCGAAACGAAGGAAAGCCATGTAAGCAACCTACGCGGTTGGACGGGACCGAGTTCGGGCCCCACCGACAGTTTTATGACAGGGCCCTGTGACAATAACCAGAGCTGGATTATTCGGGATCGTCGGTAGAGGCTCTAAAAAACTACGAAGGAGATCACTTGTTGTCTGGACGTACCGTAGAGCAGACGTGAAGCGAGTTTTAAGAAGGATATCCATAGACAATTGTCAACTTATTCATATGTTAAATAAATAGAATTATAAGTTAAAAGACTCGGTGTATATTTCTTACACTTGGTCACCCTATATACAGTTATATGATGTGTGAGCAGAATTCTTAGTTTAAACAACATTTTGCTGTGTGGTTATTTTCAAACTTGTATCAGAGAGTTCCTATCTCTTGGGCAGTCTCCATGGGTCGCGAATATTCCGACTAACAATAACTACTTACATACCCTGGAGTGTCTAAGTTGGCAGAATGGTGGTGTGGCGCCGTGGTGGGGGAGTCAGATTTATGGGGTGATCGCTTCTAACGAGACTCAACTGCGTACATGTCTCTTTGTGGCTTTACGACACTTCAATTGAGTGTTTACGAATGGGCACCAGAAAGACGCATGGCCTGCAGAAACGCAAAGTTCCTGCTCCCATAAAGCACTTTCTGGGCCTCGACCTCTGTGTGAAAGGAGATTTAATTAATAAGGGATTGTTGGAATCCGGGAGGAAAGTGGACACCGATTATATTTTGTACTTGTACTTGCGGATTCCGAATTGCAAGGCGCGAACTTCACGAAGAGAAGAGAACGTTTGTTTTTGCTGCTGTGTATTAGACCGACTGCTCTTAACTATACTCGCTTGCTTTCTATAATGATGTTCTAAGGGATTTTTCGGGTATACTTATTGTTTAGCCGTAAAATAGAATAAACCTAAGGGAATCCTGTAACCGGATTTATGGCTTCAAAGGTGGTTACGTCGCAGGCAACTATTTTGTTTTCAGCAGACAAAGGTGTCCTTTTTCGCGTTGCGTGCGACACTCGGTCACTAGGACTCGAGAGGCCATAAATCCTGGAGTCTCCAAGAGTTCAAGAGACCAGTGTCGAACTCTAATTATTGAAAATAACCAGTCCGGCGTAACAGTCAATAATAAAACGAGAGAACCAAGGTGAATCGACGTGAATTTTGTTTGAAATCCTTTCCCACGTCAAGAAGCCGTCGGGAGAAGTTTGCAACTAAACACTTATAAGGAAGGGATTTGGGGGAGAAGGTGAACTTGGTTCTGGTGACGAATTGTTGGATAGGACTATCAGCGGGTCGATGAGTAGCTTGTTTTCGACATTATAGGGTTCATCTTTAGAGTGACTTCGTGACTCAATGTCAATAGACGGTTGGTTATCCAACAGGATTTTAAAAGAAGAAGCATTCAGAAATATGGCAGAGATGGGCAACTGTGTCATAAAGCCAAAATCTTAATAATAGCTTGCCTTGGGGCGCAACAGTGACTTTGGAAGTTTATTTAAATCATGATAGAAAATATCTAATGTCATCATCTTATAGATCTTTTGAATCCGTAGAATTTATGACAAAAAAAAATTTCATCAGTTTACTAACAATGAAAGTAATAGAAGTGGTTGTTGGGTTTCGCGGAAGACACGATCACGTTGCTTTAGTCTATTACTGTTAGTACAAGAATTAGGTTTTCTGGATTTTGTGGTTATACTTACAGTGTATCGGATGACCATTTTTCTCGAGCCTTTACCGTGTATAAGTAAGGCTGTGATGACAAAATCCTTCCTAATTAAAGGTTATTAAGGCAGCCTCGAAAACATTGTGACGCACAATGGTAGAAAGTTAAATAATTACTAAAGGCGTAGTCATCCTACATGATCACGTTATGCGGTTCACTCTGTATGCAGATATGCAAATATGCAAAGTGTTTCAGTGCACGCAGTAATTTCTTACGAAAAAATGACGGAATAAAATTTTTGAATGTTTGAAGCAGTGGACATTCGAAACTGTTTAAACAGATATTTATTCGAGAGCTATTCGAATAATATAGAGAAACTTGAATTGTTTTTTAGTTACAGTATTGATCGAAGTCATCCACACAAACGAATGAGAGTGAATTGGTCAAATGTGTTTCGAAAATTATTGGACTGGATTTCCAGTATCGATTGCAAAGCTATAAACTCGATAAAAATTCTTTGCATTAGTCTTTACTTGTTTAATCTTGTTGATTAAAGTATGGTAATACTTCTTTTTCCTTTATTTTTATTAAAATGAATATGACATAAAATTTTGCAACCGATATCAGAACTTAAAATGTTTAAACATTTGTTAGTTGAATCAGGTTCACCTGCTCTCGTTTGAGATCCATACGAAATGACTCGAGCATTACTGTAACTCGCAAAAATTAGAGTTTAGCAGCATTATACTTATTTCGGGTGAAAGAAACGAGCCTTACTCGGTCCGAATTTCGAATACTCGGACAGCTCTACTCTTCACGAATGACATGGATTTACACTGTCCTCGAGGTTTGCACGGAAATCAAATCAGAAGGGAGTGGAAAATCGAGGAAGGAGGGGAAAGGGGCAGATGATTCAAACGCGATGACCCTACATCCGCCAACTTGATTCAATCGCAACGTTGATGCTATTTTTATGGACATAATTACACGTATGTATCTGGTATCTCGCCCTCGTCCCTTTAAAAAGAGGGAGTTTCGTGATAGACAGGAAATGTGTTCAACATGATTCATCTAACACATTGTGTCCGGAGAGAGAACAGGGTTCTATACACTCTCATCTGTCTGATACTTAATTGGATACAGTCGCAATCAGCACTTTGTGTAGTTTTTACATCGGCATATAGGAATGTGATTATTGAGGACCTTTAATTAGCGAATAAAGATTGACTCAATTGACTGCAGAGAAAAAAAACGTTTATTGATAGAAATGAAATACAAAAAAACGGAGGCGAAAACCCAAGTGAAAAACAGTAACATTTGTTATATACTCGGCATCGCCCCACGGTCAGCGGACCCATGGCTTTTATGGCCCGGCCTGGGTCTCTACGTTAAGCAGAGAAACTCGCAGTAGGAAAGTAAAAATTCAAAATATAATCTATTCTCAATAGTGATTTATACAGACTTTCTGCTATATATGCTCTCAATATGGCTTTTAATGGTGCCAGTCACCATCAGTTATGATTGAAAGGAAAAAAGGTGAACTTATTGCAGCAGATTATTGATATAATCGATCAAACATCTTACACATATATAAGGTGTTTAAGAAAAAAGACCAGTTAGAACTTACGGGTAGTACCATACGTGTTAAATGGAGTAAAAATTGCTTGACAAATATCGATTAGAAAATTAATCCTATTGCAGTTAGGAGTGATTTTTAAATGTTAGTAATACGAGTGACTTATTTGAATAAGATTGAAAATAAAAGATTCATTATACAGGGTGATTCACGTAATTTATTAAATGTGTGTCTTACAAAAAAATATTTTATATTCCACGTAATATTAAATTTTTTTACGGAGTACCTTTTTGTGTGTCAAAATTTGGAAGAACGATGAATTCCCTGTGAAGGATATTAAGTTTTGTAGCGTGAGGTTTATTTAAATCCCACTGGGTGGTTGTGAGGTCGTATTACAGCTAAACGGAAGCGATTATGCCTCGAAAACGGTTGGCGAGAGTGCGCGAATTTGACGTGAGTCAAGTTCGGCTTGACCAGGTCTCCCAAAGGAGGGGGAGGGGGTTAGGTGGAATAGGTTGGAGTGAAGAAGTTCGGCTTGACCAGGTCTCCCAAAGGAGGGGGAGGGGGTTAGGTGGAATAGGTTGGAGTGAGGGAGAGAGAGAGGGAGAGAAACTATCGTCTGTAACCCGCGAAGGAGACGTCTGTTGTTTCGGGGAAGGTGTCTTGGATAGTTGGAGCTAACCTAGAGGTGTCGCTATGACCCGCGAAGGAGCGTCTGCCTCTAGGAGGTGGATAGGTGAGGATTGCGAGGGTAGAGACAGGACAGGAAACCTGGTCCTGGAGTCTTCGGTCGCTCCGTACTGACTGTCGCAAAACAAGGAGTGTCGTCTGTAATCCGCGAAGGAGACGTCTGCTCGGTGTACGCTTGAGTAGTCTTAGTCGGCTTCCCGTAAGAACTGACTTTCTATGGCAAAAGGCCGTCTGTTATATGTTTTAGGAAGGCGAGACCCAACCAATCAGGGTGGGTCAAGCCTTTTCGCAGGGTTGGGGGCGCACGAGCCGCTGTCTGCTACCTGAGGCCACGGGGGGTCTAGCGAGTACGCAGCTCGTACTCGGTATGGTAGCGAAAAAAAAGCGGTTACTCTACAGTTTTATCTATTCCGTATCTAATAGTTAGGAATAAATACATACAAAACGTGCAGAACGCAAGGTGGACACGAATTCGTGGTACAATCGTGTTGCAGTGATTTCTCATAAAAAAATAAGTCGAAAATTCGTGCTAAATTTTTGTCCATTAGTGTGCCTCGAATCATCAATATTAATACTGCAAATATAACGATTCCATGCGTTATACCTCACCATTGCACAGTGTTTCGACTAATGGATAGAAATAAAAATGCGAAGTGTCTTCATAATTTCTTCTACATTAAAACGTTATCATAGAAACGTAGGTTTTAATATTACCCGAATTTTTACTAAATATACTAATTCGTTTTCAAAATTGAGACCAGAAGTTTATTGCAAATTACAGTGCAATTTTTTCCAGCATGTACTATTAACAGAAGATTGGAGTATTCAATTTGATTTTTATAAGTTCAATTCAGTACTGTAATGCCTTTAAAATATGTGAGTAATTTTCTCGTAGTTACAAATTGTCCTAATTTTTTATACCAAAATTT
>NW_017100493.1:211703-216744 GCF_001263275.1 Habropoda laboriosa | reverse complement strand
AAGTATAAATATATTAAAATTTACTTAATAGTAAATGAATCATCTTCAACCGAATTATTTAGGGTGTCCCCAAAATCGTGGTACAACCGGCCGGGTGGTGATTCTATATGCAAAAATAAGTTGATAAAAACGAAAAACATTTTTTCATTTAAAGCTTCATTTTCTAAAAAAAGGTGTTTGCTCGTGATTGTATTATTAAGCATGGACAATATCACGATCTGCTTCCTATTATTGGTGTTATCTTATTTCCATGATATCGGTTTGTGTTGCGTCCCAATTTACTGCAATTCTTTTTAAATTTTGCGGGGTCGTAAATCCCGCTTCCGCTCGATCGCGACGGTCACTTGAGACGTTGATTATCGAATTGTTTACCGATAATCTAGTTGATATAATGTTCTATATCTTAGTCTTACTGTAAGCCTGTGTTTTTGTGTTATTGTGATTCTATGTTTTCTATTCGGACTTGTTGTTATGACGCGTTACAGTGATTCAGTGTTAGTATTCGCGTTGTTATGCGTTACAAAGTTACAGTGTTACAATGTTCTAATGTCGTGTGCCATGACGTATTGGTGTTTATATAGACTATAGGTGGTCGTGTGGAGGTGGAAAAGTGTAGCGTGTGTTTAGTTAAACGTAGATGTGTTTTTTGGGGGACCGAATTTGTTGTAAACAAATTAGATTAGATCTAGTAAACTTATACTAGTCCAAGGGGGGTCCATGGCGGTCCGATGGTCATTCGGGACCCCGGTCTGGCGGCCCAATGTGAGTAACACGTTTATTGTGATTATCCGCCAAACCGAGGCTTCGTTGCGATCCTGAGGTCGCAACAGTCTATTACTTTCTTTTATTCTGTATTTAATTTGAATGGTTTCCTAAATAAGGATAAAATTAATACTTTTTAAGAACCATTTTATTAATGTAATAAGTGTTCGGAATATTAACCGTGTTGCTGCATCACTTGTTACGTTAATAATGTTTCTTAAAAAGCACTAATCTCATCCCTGCTACTATCTTACAAAGCAATAGTGAGATCTAAACTCGACTACGGATCAATCGTCTACAGTTCCGCAAACTCCAATACATTAAAAAACCTGGATCCCATACATAATAACGCACTCAGAATAGCAATTGGTACCTTTCGAACCAGTTCAATTAATGGCATTCTCAGCAAAGCATCTGAACCTTCACTACAGATCAGAAGAATATATCTAAGTATTAAATTTGCAATCAAAATCGCTTCTTCCCCACAAAATCCCGTCTACCAATATGGAGAAATGTTAAAAGTGTAGAGTCTGTTAATTCTTTTTTCAGACAACCTAATACATTAAAAATAAATAATATCGACTCTCTTGAATATATTTACATATGTTTCCATGTTTCATTTCGCTCTTATTCTGATTAAGTTAGGCATCGACTGTTGCATATGAAATGAAATTACGCGAAAAATTTCTGTCGTTCTTGAAACAGAAAATAAACACGGTAAACATTACTTTTTTTTCCTTTTACATCTTAGTTTTTATAACAATCGATTACACGATAATAATGATCACGGTCACGTTTGATTCGTAGCATTTGTTGAAAATAACGATTCTTGGACTGTTATCCATTTTATTTACATCACGTTGATTACATGTAAACATCAATTGTCAAACGATTTTCTACTTTCAATGTATAGAATGCTATACTGTACGAACGTTTCTCAATGATTTTACAGTGTGTAAATATTGTTATTCCAGAAAATATTATCAAACATTTGTGTACGCGAATTGCAGGGTGAAAGTTTCAGTGTGTCGTAACGGTATCGAGAGTAAACGCGTCTAGACGCATGCGAACAGTGTATTGATTACTAATCAAAGTAAGGGTACAAACTTAAAAAATGTTTGGGGAACAGTCATCAACGCAAAACTTACAAAATTAGTCTTCCATAATTCACAATCATTAAACGTATCATCACTTTTATATAGAATTGCTAAATGCACCTACAGGGTGGACCATTTAAAAATAGGATTACATAAATATTTCTGCTGTTTATAAATATATGAGAAAACTGTTTAGGACAAAGTTAAACTATTCGAAGAGGAGAACAAAAGTGCTAAGAAGAAAAATTTTTTCAAAGTAATTTTTTTTTCCGAAATTTCAAGGTGTTTTCTTAAATACTATGGTATATTTTTGTTTTATATCCTTACAAAGCATGGAAAAACAAATTCAACAACCTTAAAAACGATACTATTCCGATCATTTAAATCGTTATTTATTAAAAAATCATTTTTTAGAGACTATTTGGACTATTGTTCCTATATTTATTTTAATTTTTATTTGTTTTCCTTCTTTGAAGATTTTATATTATATGGATGAATTATTAAATCCTTATTTTTCTATTAAAGCTGTTGGTCATCAATGATATTGATCTTATGAATATCCAGAATTTAATAATTTAGAGTTTGATTCTTATATGGCTTCTTATATATTAATTGATCAGTTTCGTTTATTGGATGTTGATAATCGTTTAATTGTTCCTTTTGGTGTTCCTATTCGGTTGGTTGTTACTTCAGCTGATGTTATTCATTCTTGAGCTTTGCAGTCTTTGGGGATTAAAATTGATTCTGTTCCTGGTCGTATTAATCAGGTTAATTTATATTCTAGTCGTCCTGGTTTGTTTTTTGGTCAGTGTTCTGAAATTTGTGGTATAAATCATAGATTTATACCTATTGTTTTAGAGAGAACAACTTATAAGTTTTTTACTGATTGAGTTAACAAGGGATAGTTGATTTTTGTTTTAAATAATTAGTTAATATTATAATATTAAATTGTCAGTTTAAAGTTAATAGTTTATTTATTGTTATTTGAAAGTGTCATTAGATGTCTGAAGTGCAAGAATTGATTTTTTAAATCATGTTATAGTAATAGCAATTACTTCTAATGAGTCTTTTATTCCTCAAATGGGTCCTATAAGTTGGTTTATTTTATCTTTTGTTTGTTTGTTTAATTTATTTATAATGATAGGCTGTATTAATTCGATTTTGATTATAATAAATAAGGTTGATTTTTCTGTTTTTGAATTAGTTTATAAAAAATGGAGTTGATTATGGTAAGTAATTTGTTTGAAAGGTTTGATCCTATGGTTGGTAAATTTTGTTGTTTATCTTTTCCATTTAATTGATTTTCTATTTATTTACCTTTTATTTTGACTTTTATATTTTATTGATTTATTTATTCTCGTATTAGGGTTATTTTGATAATTTTGGTTAAGTTTATTTATAATGAGTTTAATTTATTAATTTCTAGTAAGTATCAGTCTAATACTATTGTTTTTGTTAGATTATTAATTTATATTATATTATTGAATTTGTTTGGGTTATTACCTTATGTTTTTACTGTTACTAGACATATTTCTATTAATTTGATTTTGTCTTTATCTTTGTGATTAGGCTTTATTTTGTATGGGTATTTAAATAAGCCAGTTATAGTGTTTAGTCATCTTGTTCCTAAAAATACTCCTAGATTTTTAATGAATTTTATGGTTTTGATTGAATTTGTTAGAAATTTGATTCGACCTTTAACTTTGTCTATTCGATTGACAGCTAATTTGATTTCTGGACATTTGTTAATAATTTTGTTGGGTTTATTTATGTCTAAGACAATTTTATTGTTTTTGTGTTTGTCAATTATTGTTCAAAATATTCTTTTAATTTTGGAAATTTTTATAGCTTTTATTCAGGCTTATGTGTTTTCGGTTTTGATAACTTTATATTTTACTGAATTTAAATAAATTTAATGTTAATGTTAATGTCAAATCATCCGTTTCATCTAGTTACTATAAGGCCTTGACCTATTATAATGTCTGTATCTATTTTTAATTTGTTATTTTCTTCTCTTAATTATTTTTTTTTTGTTGGTTCTGTTAATGTTATATTTTTTTGTTTATTAGTTTTGGTGTTTGTTTTTTTACAATGGGTTCGTGATGTTGTTCGTGAGAGAATGTTTCAGGGTGTTCATACTTACTCTGTTTATAAGTTTTTAAAGTTTAGTATAGTTTTATTTATTATTACTGAATTGTTTTTTTTTATTTCATTTTTTTGGTCTTTTTTTCATAATTCTATTTCTCCTTCAATTGATATTGGTATGATATGGCCTCCTTTATGGATTTTATTTTTTGACCCTTATGATATTCCTTTATTAAATTCGATTATTTTGATTTCTTCTGGTTTAACTGTTACTTGAAGACATAATAGTTTATTAGTTGGTAATTATTTTGGATTGATTAATAGTTTAGGGCTGACTATTTTTTTAGGCATTTATTTTTTATTTGTTCAGCGTATTGAGTATTTTGATTCATTTTTTAGGATTAATGATGGTATTTTTGGGTCGGTTTTTTATATATTAACTGGATTTCATGGGTTACATGTTTTTGTTGGGGTTATATTGTTATTGTATTGTATATTACATAACCATATATTGGATACCATACATATATCGCCCTACATATATTATTGGACCTTAACACGCCAATATTACCATATCCAATATCCAATATATAATATTATCGCCCTTAACACGTTCAGGACGGTGTGCTCCGCCTTTTTTCGGCTCCACTCTTATTTTTCGGCAGTTGACAGTCATTCTATAGAATCCATGCATTCCGCCCTTAACACGTTCAGGACGGAACCCACCGGTGGGTCATCGATGCTCTTGTTTGCTGACATGATCCACCGATGAGTAATTTAAAATAATGGCATAAAAGATTGAACAGATGATGTGATCCAACGATGGATCAGCCGGTGGATGGATCAGATCAGTATTAACCCTCGGAAGGCGAATGGTTTTAGACGGACGCGGGAGACGGATGCAGGGTCATTTTGACCCATAGCAAAATTTCTATTGTACACGGGTTTCAAGAAGGAATTGTGTATAAATATGCATACTTTTAACTGTATATATTTTATATTTTTCTTGTTTATTTACATTTGATACATAAAATAGGTGTATTTCCTGTACCAAACGTGATCTGAGCCGCCTGACTTTATCGCTGTTGAGTCAAAAT